>NC_059209.1:8843643-9143643 GCF_020615455.1 Coregonus clupeaformis
GTCTATCAGGCTCTGAGATGCTACATTGTGCGAGCAATGTATGTGATGGAAAAAATACTTGGGGGAATTTAATTTATAAAGCACTTTGTGTTTTCTCTTGGTTGGCAACAAAAATGTAGCCACCCAATGTTCCCTATCATAGATGAGGCCCTTTCAACTTTTGGTTTTCAATAAGAACATGCCACTGGGTATTGGAGTAATAAGATATTAAGGGCTGGATTCAAACCCTGTCATGGAGGTATCGCAGAAGATCCGACTTATAGCTATTGAAATTTAAAGGCAATGTTCCCATGTTCGCAGAGACTGCATTCATGGAAAAAGCTGCATATGTCGGCTCAATCAGAAACTACCTTTAAATGTTTATCTTCCGCGATACTTCCGCCCTACCGATTGAATCCAGTCTTAAGGCCCAATAGAACTGATGACAGACGACTTAGAGCTTGAGGTCAATAGGTCAAGGCTCAAGAAGAAACAAGCATTTGATAGTGACCTTTATGATTAACTTTACAAGGAGCAACATGCTACAATCACAATGACAACATAATTTGACTAGAAAACTTGTTCAAAAAGAACAAAGTGAGAATGGGAACAGTCTGCCCATGGAAATCATAACAAAAGCTCAGGCCAGTGTTAACTTTCTTAATGTTTCTATTCGACTGTGACACACTTTCAACAATAATGTTGACATTTCCTTCTGAAACATAATTAACTTAGGTATGCCTCACATGCAAGCTGGCTGAAACAAGAGAAGCCAATGGACATGCAAGTCATTTACAAAGTAAGCAAATACAGAGAGAGACATGTAACCCAGACATATTTAGAGCTTTGAAAACTGGTCATTGAAACCAAATCAGTAGTGAGCAGTCAGTTGGGTAAGAGGAGTCAACTTTATTGTTGTTTTTTGCTCTGTGCTATTGAGCATTCCCATAAGGGCAGACAGGCACTTAAGATATTCAGACAGACTGTCTTTGTTAAATAATTAACTTAGCATAACTATTGTGAATGGTCAATTTCTCCAAACAACTACATTTTGTACTTCATTTAATGGCCTCATAATCCGCTAATGCCAGCCAAATCAGTATAATATTCATTTGTATTGTGCTTCTATTATGGCAACTAAGCTATTAGACTTTATCCCTGAGCTTAACACTTATCTCTCCATGTGGGCTGCAGACATCCATATTGGGATTGGCTGACAACATTTTGGGAATATACAGCCAGTTCAAGTAAGAAATTCAATACCTTCATTGCCTCCATTTGAATTAGCGTTTATCACCTCAATTGTTCTATTGGCCAAACATTACATTTACAAGTCCTGTAGTTCAAGTTTCCCACTATAAAACCGCTATATAGCAACACCTGGGGAACTGTTACTGTGGAATGCTGGTAACCTGGTCCCACATCTGTTTGTCATGTCAACTCCTTGCTCCATGATTTGGGACCAGGCTAGAACGCTGGGGCCAGTGGGTTCTTCACTCTGGTCCTGTGCAGAAATGTACATGTGCAGCTAACTGTGGTTATGTCACAGTGATGATGAGGCAGCTAAGCCTCTCTCATTGAGGCCTTGGACGTTCCTGGTTACAGGCCTCTATGGGCTGACTGACTGACTGACTGGAGCAGTGGTTGCGGTGTCTGGATTAGCCTGTGAGAGGAAACAGCTGAGGCCTGCGTAGCGTCAGCACTAGCTAATCAGCGCGCTGCTCCCCCCAATAATCCCACCCTCCTTTATCCCTGCCCCAGGGGTCAGCCAGGCACAAAGGGCCAGACCCACAAGTGTGAAAGAGACCAGGCCAGGGAGAGCGGGGCCCGGGGGGGGGGGACAAAGGGACACAAAAGTGCTAGGTCAAAGCTGAGCAGGCCGCTGACTCATCATGGAAAAGAAATGTGCGCGGAACGATTACCTGGCACTTCTTTGACAGTCATGCGTCAAATATGGTTAGCGTCCATACTTCGGAGAGCAGAAAATCATGTTAAATGTTCTACTCATGGCCAGATTTATGTGCAGCTGGGTGTAATAAAAAATACTGCCATGATCAGTTAACTTGACACAGGCTCGAGTAGAGCCAATAGCCTTGCTTGAGCATAGTGCATTTTTCATTACTCAGAATGATCCCATCATTGTGCGTGAGATTCTACACTCCTCTTCTTCCTTTGTAATCAATTATTACATAACATAGCTGACGTAATGCAATGGGTTGACTACGTATTACATTGATCGGTTTGTTACCTCACAGTATAAATAGGTCATGTATCTCTTACCCATGCCAACCATGTAAGGCATTTCAAACACAACTTCAAAGTGAAAATACTAATGAAATCATGCAAACTTGCTTTGTTTCTTCTGAACTATTACGAAATAAATGTATCGATTTGTCTTCCTTCATTTTGCTCAGTACAAGACAGTTTGAATGAAATGAACAATGTGTACAGTTAGTACAATGGCTATTGGAATAGAAACACCCATACATTGTATTTAATCTGATGGCCATCCTTTGATATCAATGCCTGATTGGAAGAAATCATGTTCAAAGCACAATAAAACCGAGTTTGTTCTGATCAAACATGGTGTGAGACAACCAGGTGAATTTCGACAAAACGTCCTATCCCCTTGATGAGAAAAGTTAGCATTCAGTGTGAATCAATATACTGTATCATGCGTGACATTGTACAGTGCCTTCAGAAAGTATTCACACCCCTTGACTTTTTCCACATTTTGTTGTGTTACAGCCTGAATTTAAAATTGATTAAATTACATGTTTTGTCACTGGCCTACACACAATACCCCATAATGTCAAAGTAGAAATATGTTTTTTGACATTTCTACAAATTAATTACAAATGAAAATCTGAAACGTCTTGAGTCAATAAATATTTAACCCTTTTGTTATGGCAAACCTAAATAAGTTCAGAAGTAAAAATGTGCTTAACAAGTCACATAATAAGTTGCATGGACTCACTCTGTGTGCAATAATAGGGTTTAACATGATTTTTGAATGACTACCTCATCTCTGTACCCCACACATACAATTATATTTAAGGTCCCTCAATCGAGCAGTGAATTTCAAACACAGATTCAACCACAAAGACCAGGGAGGTTTTCCAATGCCTCGCAAAGAAGGGCACCTATTGGTAGATGGGTAAAAATTAAATAAAAAGCAGACATTGAATATATCCCTTTGAGCATGTTGAAGTTATTTATTACACTTTGAACAGTGTATCAATACATACAGTCACTACAAAGATACAGGCGTCCTTCCTAACTCAATTGCCGGAGAGGAAGGAAACCGCTCAGGGATTTCATCATGAGGCCAATGGTGACTTTAAAATATTTTATTTACAGTTTATTTACAGAGTTTAATACTAACCTAAATGACAGAGTGAAAAGAAGGAAGCATGTACAGAATACAAATATTCCAAAACATTCATCTTGTTTGCAATAAGGCACTAAAGTAAAACTGCAAAAAATGTGGCAAAGAAATTAACTTTATGTCCTGAATAAGTGAATACAAATCATTATGTTTGGGGCAAATCCAACACAACACATCACTGAGTACCACTCTTCATATTTTCAATCATGGTGGTGACTGCATCATGTTATGGGTATGACTAGGCAGTTTTTTTTAGAATAGAGCTAAGCACAGGCAAAATCCTAGAGGAAAACCTGGTTCAGTCTGCTTTCACTGGGAGACAAATTCACCTTTCAGCAGGACAATAACCTAAAACACAAGGCCAAATATACACTGGAGTAGCTTACCGATACAACATTGAATGTTCCTGAGTGGCCAAGTTACAGTTTTGACTTAAATCGGCTTGAAAATGTAAGAAAATACTTGAAAATGGCTGTCTAGCAATGATCAAGAACCAACTTGACAGAGCTTTAAGAAGTTTAAAAAGAATAATGTGCAAATATTGTACAATCCAGGTGTGCAAAGCTCTAAGAGACTTACCCAGAAAGACTCACAGCTGTAATCGCTGCCAAAGGTGATTCTCTGTATACTTATGTAACTTAGATATTTCTGTATTTCCTTTTCAATAAATGTGCAAACATTTCTGAAAACATGTTTTCAATTTGTCATTGTGGGATATTGTGTGTAGATGGGTGATCATTTTGGGGGGATTTAATCCATTTTGAATTCAGGCTCAAACACAACAAAACGTGGAACAAGTTAAGGGGTGTGAATACTTTCTGAAGGCACTGTATGTTCTTCTGTGTTTCCATACTGCTGTAACCGTGTTGGGTGGAGAGGGGGGTCACCGTGACTTCTCAGTCATATTGTACCTGTCCAATCTCTGTACTCAACCCATTGAGTGACCTATGACCTTCACATGGGTCATGACCCCTGAAGCCCCCTGACGAGGAAAGGTCATTGAAGAACTGGAGTCAGTGTCCTTGGTGTCTGCGTGTCCAGCACCTCAGATATCAGCTTGGGCCTGACCCCTGAACCCTCACACCCTGCCAGAGGAACACATCCATGGTCTCTCTAGAAGATTAGCCCACCTCAGCATTTCACATCCCTATAAGTAAACACATTGTATTAGGCTAGAGTATGGCCGGGATTCAATCCAAGGCACATTACAGAGCCGCACTTCGAATTGGACTTTTAAAGGTAATTTACACTTGAGCCGACAAGTGCAGCGTTTACAGTGAATGCGAACATCAAGAAAAATGCCTTTAAAAAGGCGCCTTGTCAGCTGTTGAGCTCTATAACATGGAGATAAGCTGGGAGGAGATAAACGTGTGGTTTGGGTTGGGAGGCCTTACAGCAAGATCACTTTACAGTCCCACACACAACTTTTACCAAGACAAGTAAAACCATGTACATTTGGATATAACTGTCATGCAAGTATTGCTATTCTTTATTTATTTTTGATTGTTTATAGCTACTTGCTTGACATTTCTTTCTAGAAAACCACGACCAAGGGCTCTATTCAATCCGTAGCGCTGAAGAGCGATAGAAATGTAAAGGCAACGTTCCCGCATTAGCAGAGACCGCATTCGCGGTAAACGTTGCACATGTCAGCTCAATTCGGAAATTACCTTTAATTTCAATTGCGCTATAGCGCTGAACTTCAACAAACGGATTGAATCGAGCCCCACGTCTTGTGTCAGGCTCATAAAATTGGAATAGTGGATGCAGTGGAGTGAAGTGTATGTTTTAGGAACAACAAGCAGGGGCGCTGTTGCACTAGTTATGGAAGCTTGGGCTGTGTGTGTAGTGACGCCTTGCTTTCTTTCTAAATGTGGGACTGCTGTACTGATGTTGAGCCCTTGATCTTTATATCCTCTATGGTTGGTTGAGCCTAACTACATTGATTTCAGACAACCTACCTGATTTAAGTTATCAGATTTTTTTTAATCCATATGCTGAAGTTTAATTAGGTCTCATCAAGAAGAAAGAAATGACTGATTCCCACGACAATGTACAATTTTGAACAAAAGTTTATTAAACTCAAAAGAAATACTAGACAAAAGGTTACAATCATTCAGGACATTCATACAATATCTATATATGATCGTGATTAAGAAACTATAAAAGACAAAGGAGAAACTAGACATACAAATAGTGAAGAAAACTAATTCAAATGAGTAATATTGCACTTTGTTTCTAAAACATTTCAGATCCATTCTCCCATTTCTAACGGCTTGATTCCTCACTTCAGTAAGTCAGGAATTTAGCTTTTAACACTGGACTACACTGAGGCCCGAACAATGGACTATAGAATTGACCAACCTGAAACAGATTTAAGCTTATTAATTTTCCTTCTTTTAGCTTGATACATATTCCCCACATAAAATCGAAACAAAACAAAAGTGATTTTATCTTAGAATAGCGGTCTATTCCATTTGTAAGCTAATTCGTTCTCAGTGGGAAGGGAGGGTTGCTGATCCACAGCTGTTCCCTGAAGCTGAAAGGTGAGTAGAAGTTAACTCAATGGGGTTGTCTGACTGGATAACAAACCATCAATGCCCAAGTACATAATCTAGCCCAGTCATCACTAAAACGCATTCAGAAAAACACACAAAGAGGCTTGTCCGGGGATCGTCATTTTTTAAAACACTTTCTTCCCTTTATGTCCCTTTGAAAAGCATGAAAGGACTAAATCACACATACAGACAGACAAAGAAAAGAAAATAGCAAAAAGAGTAAGGTTGTAAATTATATCGACACTCGATAATGAAGCATCATAATTAGGTCAGTTCTGTGTCAAGGCCACTTAGAGAAGATCACTTTAATTCGTAGTTTGTCTGTCACTGTAAGCAGTATTATTATAGTTGCTAGCTAGATCTAAACAGAGCACACACACACATACAAACTTGTCGACTAATTATAACTGTAAACTTTCAAAAAACGTCTTAGATTAAATAATGCATTTATGTCCAACTCAACACTGCTTGACTAAATGTCTCATCAGGAAATGATGTGGTTACCCAACTTTTTCCAGACCTTCACCGTCAATGCAATTTTAAAATGTTTTCCTTATCAAAAAGTGCCTCATGTTTAAGACGATGCCAAATCTCCACTCTTACTGGTCTAGGTGTTGAATGAGTTTGAAAACCAATGTATTACTCATTTCAACCTACCACTACTTGTTCTGGCCAGTTCGAGCAGAGCTTTAGCAATGTCCAATTCTTTCCCAGCATTTAGCCAGGCTGGGTTTGAGTCTGCGTTATTTGAAGCAGATCATACCATGTACTCTTACTTCTTTATATATATATATATAATTCTAGCATTTCAGGCTTCACTGGTCTGGAAAATAAAACAGTTGGTGAATGAAGTCAGCAAGTGCAGTGATGGCAAAAAGGGAATGTCGTTCATCTTGGAAAACTACCTTGCTGCTCTGTGTATGCCTCATCTCTCTTGTTTTGGTAATATACCTTTTTTTTTGTACTATTTGAAACAGTGCAATTTAAACAAAACATAACATTTTCAACCATTTGGCAAGTGAGAAGATCACCTGAGACAGTGCTTCTTTTTTAGGCAGTATGTAAGCCTCTGTGCTGTGAGTAGAGGGGCTGTAGACACAGAGTGTGGGAATTCTGATATGTCCCACTCTTTCCGTCTCACACACACACACAATTCTCTGTGTTTCATGCTCTACTTGAGTGGCAAGCACTAGCCTGCGGCTCCTCCACTCCAGAACAAGCACAATATAAAACACGAAGCAAACAATGCTCGGCTTAAAAGGCATTCTAAGTTTGAAACTAAATCAAAGGACAGAACATAGTACAGAACCAGAAAAAAGGATGCCACACTTGGATCCAAACGGAGGAGGCAATATCGAAAAAGAGCTTTCGGATGGAGAGTGTGCTGCTGCATTCAAGTCCAGTCTGCAAATCATTAAGGAAATGTAATTAGGAAAAATAACATTTTAAAACAGCTTAAACAAGGTCAGTGCATTGTTTTTGTCCAAATATGTTCTCTGCGTTGTTCGAAGTTGTGCGGCGAAGGAGTCTAGGAGTTAAGCCTGCAGTCTCTTTAGTTCAGCATGCTACTAGGCTGAAAAAAAAAAAACTAGTGATAACTGCTTTCTTCTTAAAATGAAGCCACACAACTCAAGCAAAAAATAACATGTGCAAAAATCACAAATGAGGCAGGAGGAGGCTAGTCTTTGCTCCGTTGAATGCTGCTGAGCGCTTCAGACAGTGGTGGTTATATTGTAATCTCTTCTTCCTGTTTTTTTCTGCTCAGGTCTCGACATGATAGTTCTGCTCTGTGTGAAAGCCATGTCCGCGTGTGCCGTGGTTACAGAAAAAAAGCAGGCGATTAAGAGCCATAGGCAGACATTGCCCTGGTGTGTCATCACTCACTCCACCAAGGCTGTCTCCACTACAGGTTAGGTGGATGTTCGACTGGCCTTTCCCCCCGGCCAGGCAGGCAGGCTGACAGGAAGGCAGACTTCCTGTGCCTTTCTCTGTGGGAGGGGGCAGGACTTTGTTCACCTGTGGTATTTGTTTGCTTTGTTTTTTTTCTCTCGACGTTGACGGTGGAGTGCGAACGCTGTCGCCGGGGAAAAATACAAAAACAGAGTTGACTAGAAATGCCCAAAACGTATCCGGGCAGGGCTCTGTGTTTCCTTCAGCGTGATGGACAAGTGTCAGGCCTCCGCTCCTCCGTCCGGCTGGCTTGATCAGGATTGGGATCAATCTGGCGGAAGAGGAGGAAACACTGCTTTAATGAAAGGACCAAGACCTCTTGGCTACCAGACTTTATTATGATCACTAACTGCAGTGTGTAAAAGCATTAGTCTTAGTCGAGGGTGTACGCTGTGCTGATGCATACCTCAGAGTAGAGTGGAGGGGGCTGGAAGCGGAACTCCTGGATATAGGCAAAGAGTGGTCCCTCAAACTCATCCCTGGCTGAGGTCACCTCCAGGCTCTGTCTCTGCTCCTCTGTCACGATCTCTGAATAGCTTGGTGGGGCTTCAGGGCGCTCTGGCAGGGCCATGCCTAGCCAGCTCATGGTCATGCTGCACTGGCTGCTGACACTGGAGGTGCGGCTGCCGAAGGGGTGCAGCGGGATGGTGCCGATGACCAGTGGCAGGTTCAGAGACAGGTTCATGGCTCCGGGGATGTCTACGTACACCTGGAGAGGGTAAGCAGCACACAACTGAGGGTTAGAACTGTAGGCCCACCTTCATTGAACAACAAACCTGTGTGTTCTACAGTGTTAGACTTAGGCAAGGGGCCGTCCGATGACAGGGTAAAGAGGTCATTAGCACCTATAAGACAGGTGTTGCCTCTGATATTCTAGACTGATCCTCTTAACTGCGTATGGAGAGAACACCAGCTAATAATGGGAGTGTCTTTGCTATGACTGCCTAGGTGACAGGCCTCGATGGGAAACGTAGAGAGCTTTCTAGAAACCTATTCAAATGTGCCTAGTATCAATGTGGATCATAATGACGCATATTCTCATTTTACAGCACATATTTATATGGATGATAGCTACAGATCTCTCTCAACCGGTTTGAATTGGTTTACAAATGTCAGAGCGAGAAAGAGGAAGAGGTGGTCTCTCCAGGGCAGTAGCTGTACTAACCATGAGAGAATACTCCACTCGGATGATGCTGCAGTCCAAGATGGAGGGAGAGATGGGGGGGATCTTCAGCATTTTGCCACTCCACGTCTCCGTCTTGCCCGAGGACAGCGACTCTCCTCGGAGGTTGGCCACCAGCTGTTTGACCTCCTTCATTTTCCCTTTGGCGTAGAAGGTCTGTGTTTGGTAAATGGCTGCCTTTGGCACAACCATGCGAGACGAGCAGTTCTCGATCTCGGCGAAGATCTGAATAGACTCTCCTGCAAAGACAAGAAAGAAGGGGTTTAGTTAAATCAGTCAAAGGATAATTTGATTGAGATGGCATCATCAAACATAATACGGCAGTCATCTATAGTCATTAATCTACAAGAGTGCCAAATTACTAATCAATAAGAGTGACAGAGTCGGGGTGTTCTTCTTACCTGGGGTATAACCCTTCCTTTCGATTTTGGCACTTAAGGAGATTGGACCTGAGGTGCAGAACCAGCAGCATAAAGTCTTGTCTTTCGTGCCTGCCTGGGGCGACTGTGAAACAGAGAGCGAAAACAAGAAAATGTAAGTGTTTGGAAATTTCCGTATTCCTCTACCCAATCATCCCTAGAGGGGGGGGGGGGGAATACCTGTTCTTGGCCCCCTGACAGAAACTGCACCTTGTGCAGCTAACATGATGACATACAGCGCCTGAGGCCCGTCATTCAAATACAGGGAAATACCGGTTTCTCTTTCCATATACCCGGAAGACATGTTTAGACAGCAGAGCACATCACTATACAAAGTGGCTGTCCCAGACTATCAAACAATATTTCAAATAATTTCCCCCTCAACAGTCATTTCACACACACACACAAATCAACACTTCATTTTAACCATGTGCTGTGTGTATTAATTTATCTACTATACCAACCGATCAGGAAATAATCTCTGTTAGGTATGGGGAAACAGTGTTTTCCACAACCAATGTCCACGGGTGTCCTCTGTGCTTTGGGTATGGGGTCAGCTGGTACAACACATTCTGCGACCACAATAACATAGGCACTGGCAGCCCACTACACCAAATCAAATTACAACGAATGAAAATCAAGGGGCCTGAGTGCTGGTACTGGCTAATTCTTTCTATATTTGGACAACAATTGTGGCTAGAAATGAGTCACACTTCTGCCTTTTAAGTCACTCTCTTGGCTGCCAATGTAACTCGATCGCCGCTGCCAACTGAACCATTGAACAATTCAAAGACCCTGAAGAGATTAGGGGTAACCAAGGAAGTGCCTATGGTCCTACTACACATACACAACGCACAAACATACAGAAAACTGGACAAGAGAAAGATCCTTAAGCTCACCAGCAGTAAGGGAGTGTTGATGTCGATGTGTTCGAAGACGGTGAATTCTTTCTTGGTCTTCATGGGCAGAAGCCATGGCCTGTGTAGCTCCGCCTTCACCCAGTAGCGCACACTGCCATGTTTCCCTTCGAACGAGGTAGCCAGAGGTCTGAGAGGGATAAGAGAGGGGACAGAGAGAGACAAGGGGGGCAAAAACAGGTCATTTCAGGAGAACATAAAGCCAGCAGCTATTTCAATCTTCAACTAAGGACAGACACACACATATAATGTATATATATATATATATATATATATATATATTATATATATATATATTTGTCCTTAATCTGTCTTTTGATAGGTAAAGAGGAGATACTCACGTCTGTGGAAGCTCAAGGCTGAATGCATACTCGTGTCTTCCTGAATGGATAGTGGTGAGTCCTTCTTCTGAGTTGTCATCATCTGAAACAAGAGAGGGACAATATTCCAACACGTATACCATACCTGGAAAATATGCAGTACGATGTCACCTAAGTATAAGAACACAGATATAAAACAATACCACCACAACAGAGAGGAACAGCACAATATAACTTAATTTCATAATTATTATAATTTTCATTTTTGGACACCAGGAAGGCACAGGCTGTAATGACAATGATGAGGAAAAAACTATGAAAATGTGAAATTATGATCTCTGTGATGAAAATTTTGACCCTTCTGGAAACAACACATATTTACCCATCTATCAAAAACCTTCAAGTCTTGAACAAGAACCTTTTGACACATTGTTTAAATCAGTATTGAAATTAAAATATTGTTTTTATAAAAGCACATAATGTGATATAATCTGTCTGGGAACTGCACAATTGAGAATCTAATAATTATTTATCTCACATTATGTATTCTTCTTGTGTAACGGGGGGGTTGCGTTATTAAGCATTATATGATTTGTAAGAAAATATGTTGATATTTTTTCCTTTACATAAAGGCTACCCTGCTGTGTAATATTTGAAAATCACGCGTTATGGAGCGGGAGCTCCGTTTCTGCCAGGTCAGCGCTCCCTCCCAGCCTTAAGCAGCGGCAGAGTCGTGGTAAACAACTGCCGAACTGTCACTCAAAAGCAGACTGGAGCAGGAGAAGACCAGCCTAAACCGGAGCGAGCAGCTTCCCCAAGCCAGCTCTCTCATAACGCATTCACTGTGTGCGGCATTCAGTCAGTGGCTCAACCGAACTTGCTCACTATCAGGCACAGCCCTCTCAAGACCTGACGCGTGTACTGCAGCATGTACCAGAGAGATTTCACCCACTCAATATTACACGTCAGAAATATTGTAACAGACAGAAAAGAGAAACAAACACCGTTATTGAAAAAGAGGACAGACAAAGAAGCAATTATATTACTTAAACCTTTATTAAGCGCCACTGATACCCTTAACTGCATACATGATTGCAATAGAGACACATAGGAAGGCTTTTACCATTTCAAGAAACTTAAACTATTCAACAATTGATATGAAAACATTAGCAACATGCATATGTTATTCCCCATTCATAGACAGATCAAATACATTATTTTCACCATCAAGAAACGTTCACTCACAGCAAGAAACAAGGAACAGGTAACTACGTTATAACTTGGGCAACCCTGTACAAAATACTTGATGGCATAAATTCCCACCCCACATTCAATTAAACTACTTCAATTATCGGACTGACCTTTCTATCTAATCAGCTGAAAGATCTACTACCCTAGGCAAAGGCTAACAACCCTGTTCTAGTAACTAGGACTACCAAGTTTCAGTGAACAAAAAGTAGTAGCCTACATTCATTATCCGCAAATAGGCTAAATTGTTATGGCTTCAGATTATTATATTCCAACTTCTAGTTCATAGTCAATTGCAGGACTTGTTATGCATCATTCATTCGGATACACAGTAGGCTAGCACTAATCACTAGATAAATGCAGAATAGAATAGGCTAAATGGAACGAATGCAATTTTTCTTTTCATGCGACTTTGTAACATTGTGCTGACAGGTCAGATACAAAGTTGCAGACTTTTTTCTGTCATTTTCTGCAAAAGCATGAGGTAATTGGAAGACACATGAGCACTTCAGCCAATCAACGGAGAGGAACCCAAGTCCCTTCACCCCACACAACCAGTTTCTGAACAGGATTGAACCGCTTTGAACAATGGTGGAAACTTAAGAAAAACTACAACGTTAAACTTTACATGATCGCTCGATAACTATTTTTTGATGAAACTGCACATATGTAAACGGAGACTGTTATGCACCTTCATGTACTGTGTTTTAGAAAATATTGTAATTCATATAATTGTTATATAGGCTGCAATGAAGGATAGAGAATACTGTCATTCAGTCTGCAGCCCAGACAGCCAACTTGATAGACTTTAGAATTTTGTAGGCTCTCTTTAGCCTATATGCTCGAATATGCCTACATGATTATGAAGTATCATGCTTAAATAAATTCCCATATCTTAAATCTTAAAATTCATTGAATACTGTAGTTGACATGTCTCAAGACATAGCCTACATAATGTGTTATAGACGGCTGTATGGCCAGTATTAAACAAAATAAAAAAGGTATTGTTGTGAGCTAGATAAATCGTCCCCAAATCTTTCTCTGTTATACATTCAACTGTGTTCATTGTGAGCCTGTAGTATAGGTTAACAGCATTCTCTGTATGAAACCTCAAGAGCCACCATGACTAGCCTACACAGAGCATCTCAGGAACAAAGTGATTTCTTTAGCTACAAAGAAGGTTGTATATTCTTACCTCTTTCATGTCCAATTAGGATGTCTCTATGGTTTAGATATTCCACTTCTTCAGTGTAATTTTGCGTATAGGCAGTGTTGGATCCAGCATTTCGCGATTCAGTCCAACGAACTTTTGCAAATCCTTTTGCGTGAATTTTAAGAGATTTCACACGGATTTCTCCGGTGACTTCGATGATCACCCTCCCTGAGACGGAGTCCCCGCTTGCGAAAACGGGGACATTGCTGTCATTGAGACAGTCGTAGCTTACGGTGAAGCTCTTCACCTTTCCTAGCACCATGGTGAAAAAAATACAGGTAGCCTACCGACAAATAAAAGTATATGAAAAATAATCTCATAAGAAAAAAAATCTGTATTTTAACGCCGATCAATATCTTTGCCCTGCAAAAGCAGTGGGCATGATCAGGGCTTTCTCTGACAAAAGTTCATTTAGATGTAAAGGCTTAATAACAGCAGTGGATGCTGTTATCGTCAGCCCGTCTGCGCGTTGGTCTCTGGTCAAAGACAAGGAACTTTCGTCGCTCAGCTCACTTTAAGCGAGGATTTTGTGAAAAACAACCTATAGAGCATGCGCAGAACTTTATCTGCCCCCTCCTTCCGCCTTATGGAACAAGGGAGAGAGCAGTGGCATTCAGTCAAATGACAAGTTTGGTTAAACAGCTGATTGTATTGCAAAAGCATCCCCTGTAAATAATTCAAGTTTAATGTTAACCCTACAGAGCAATATTCAAAGTGAAATAAATAACATAAACCTGTCACTACAGGCCTATGTTATGTTGGTAGGCCTATAGCCTAAATCTTACAGTGGATTTCCACAAGGATTGATGCATCACACAGCCACACTGACTTCCCCCAGAATGGTTCACCATGTGGTTGCTAGCAAGTCGACAGCATGCTAGGTAGTGTTAGGTATCAACAGCCAATCCAATAGCGTCTGGAAGCTATCAGTGGTGTAAAGTACTTAAGTTCAATTTTTAAAGTACTACTTAAGTAGTTTTTTGGGGTATCTGTACTTTACTATTTATATTTTTTACAACTTTTACTCCACTACATTCCTAAAGAAAATAATGTACTTTTTACTCCATACATTTTCTCTGACACTCAAAAGTAGTCGTTAAATTTTGACAGTAAAACATTTTTGACAGTAAAATGGTCCAATTCACGCACTCATCAAGAGATTATCCTTGGTCATACCTTCTGCGTCTGATCTGGCGGACTCACTAAACACAAATGCTTCGTTTGTAAATTATGTCTGAGTGTTGGAGCATGCCCCTGGCTATCCCTAAAGAAAAAAATCAAAAAAAGTGCCGTCTGGTTTGCTTAATATAAGGAATTTGAAATGATTTATACTTTTAATTTTGATACTTAAGTTTTAAAAAAAATAGTAATTAACTTACTTTTGATACTGAAGCATATTTAAAACTAAATTGTTTTAGACTTACTCAATTAGTATTTTACTGGATGACTTTCACTTTTATTTGAATCATTTTCTATTAAGGTATCTTACTCAAGTATGACAATTGGGTACTTTTTCCACCACGGGAAGCTATAGTGGGCTTCGATTGGTCAATAGCGCCGCGATATCGCAGAGTTTTTGCATAGATTCGGCTTTCCCCAACTTTGGTCCCGCCCTGTTCAAGCTCCCTCGCCCATGCTAGCATCGCCCAATGATCCCTGCCCACCTCGCTTCCCTCTTTTGTAAATTAATGGCTTCCGAAGTTTAATCGCCCCCTGTCGTCTCCTGTGGACATCCACTGTTAAATGTACGCTATTATGTATTTATGGCTATAGTAGGGACTAGGGCCTACACACCTGTCCACAACTATGAATAGGCCTAAACCCATTGCTGGTGGACATGACAGCGTTCAAAATAGCCTATAATACCCTCATATTCATAACCATTAATCCTGATTAAAATCTAAATAATACACAAAGGCTGCGTTTACACAGGTTTCCCAATTCTGATCTTTTTTCCACTAATTGGTCTTTTCACCAATCACATCAGATCTTTACACATCAGATCTTGTTCAGAGCCGATCTTATTGGTCAAAAGACCAATTAGTGAAAAGAATATCAGAACTGGGCTGCCTGTGTAAATGCAGCCATAGATCCTTGGTTCCAGTCAAACAATTATGATCTGGCATTGCAGACTTTGAGACACGGGACGCCATCTCGTGGCTATCTTAGATATTGTTGTCAATTGGTGCAAGTGAGCATGACAACTGTTGCATGTTTACTTCACACCAATTTCAAGGAGAGATCGTAGTGGCACAATGCATATTTAGAAAATCCCTAGTTGATAAATAAGATAAGAACCGATAATTTAAGTAAAATGCCAACTGATGGAGGCTCCAAACATTATACTTCCACAAAGCAATGTATGATTAAACTTCTTGTAAATACTGAAATCGAGAGGTCCTGACCTGAACCGAGGATCTTCAATCACGATACAATGTCTGATCAGTGGTGTAGTGGGAGCTATACGCTGGTATACGCCATAAACCAACCTTTTCTTTAGTGGGCATTGCGTAGGCTATACTCACTTCTTAATCCTCACTGATGCGTATCAAAGTAGTATAGTGGAGGTATACGCCGTATCATTTTACTATCTGTGATGTGCTAGATGCCTTGCTTAAAATGTATGTAAAAAAAAATCCACTAGAGCTTATATGCTTGATCCATTTTTGCTGCAGCTCTCTGCCCCCCTGACTGCTGAATCATTAACCCATATTTTTTACCTTATTATAGCTGGTACTATCCCCGAAGTTTGGAAGGCGGGCCCATGTACCCCCCCTTCACAGAGGTGGTGACCCTCTTTCTTGCCTAGCTAAAATATTAGAATCCTTGATTAATTCTCAGCTAAAATCTTTCTTATCTTTGTAATCCATTCTAAATGTACATCAGTCAAGTTTTAGACCAGGTTATAGCACTATCTCTGCTGCATCCCTAGTTATAAATTACGTGGTTAACTGTATGGATAAAAGGCAACATTGTGCTGCCCTCTTCATTGACCTGTCAAAGGCTTTCAGAACTGTTGATCGCTCACTGCTAATTCAGAGGCTTTCCTCAATTGACCTACATCAGGCTGCATGTAACTGTTTCAGATAGAACTCAATGTATATCTACTGATGGTGTTAAAACATGCTTGAAACATGTTGGTATTACAGACTCAGTCAGGGACATGTTGAAAATGTCAGTGAAGACACTTGCCAGTTGGTCAGCACATGCTCGGAGTACACGTCCTGGTAATCCGTATGGCCCTGCGGCCTTGTGAATGTTGACCTGCTTAAAAGTCCTACTCACATCGGCTACGGAGAGTGTGATCACATAGTCATCCGGAACAGCTGGTGCTCTCATGCATGCTTCAGTGTTGCTTGCCTCGAAGTGAGCATAGAAGTGGTTTAGCTCGTGAAGAGGGCACGACAAAGCCTATTCCCCCTCAGGAGACTGAAAATATTTGGCATGGGTCCTCAGATCCTCAAAAAATTATACAGCTGCACCATCGAGAGCATCCTGACTGGTTGCATCACCGCCTGGTATGGCAACTGCTTGGCCTCCGACCGCAAGGCACTACAGAGGGTAGTGCGTACGGCCCAGTACATCACTGGGGCCAAGCTTCCTGCCATCCAGGACCTCTATACCAGGCGGTGTCAGAGGAAGGCCCTCACAATTGTCAAAGACTCCAGCCACCCTAGTCATAGACTGTTCTCTCTGCTACCGCACGGCAAGCGGTACCGGAGTGCCAAGTCTAGGTCCAAAATACTTCTCAACAGCTTCTACCCCCAAGCCATAAGACTCCTGAACAGCTAATCATGGCTACCCAGACTATTTTCACTGCCCCCCCACCCCATCCTTTTACGCTGCTGCTACTCTGTTCATTACTTATGCATAGTCACTTTAACTCTACCCACATGTACATATTACTTCAACTACCTCAACTAGCCAGTGCCCCCGCACATTGACTCTGCACCGGTACCCCCCTGTATATATAGCCTCCCTACTGTTATTTTATTTTACTTCTGCTCTTTTTTTTCTCAACACTTTTTTTGTTGTTGTTTTATTTGTACTTTTTTGTAAAAAATAAATGCACTGTTGGTTAAGGGCTGTAAGTAAGCATTTCACTGTAATGTCTGCTCCTGTTGTATTCGGCGCATGTGGCCAATAACATTTGATTTGATTTGATTTGAAATCAGGTTTCCTGGATATTACTAAAGGTGTCTCGCAGGGGTCGATTCTGGGTCCTGTACTTTTTACTGTTTACATTAACAATATCGACTTGTCAGAAAAAAATTGTAGCCTGCACTTGTATGCCGATGATTCTGTTGTGTATGTATGCTATTGCCCCCACGGTTGACCAGGCTATATCTGAACTACAGTCTGCCATCATTGTATTACAGAAAAACTTTACTTACCTGAAATTAGTACTGAATGCGGGTAAAACTAAGTATATGTTGTTCTCTAGAGCGCATCAAAATAAGTCTGATGATTTAAGCATATGTACTTTGGATGGTGTCCATATTGATCGTGTCCCTGCTTACAAATATCTGGGCGTTTGGATAGAAGAAAAGCTGTTTTTTAAAAAGCATTTTGATGAGTTAGTTAAGAAGCTGAGAATAAAAATAGGCTTCTTCTATAGAAATAAGTCCTGCCTCTCACTAAATGGTAGAAAGCAGATTATTCAGTCAATGTTCCTTTCGGTCCTAGACTATGGCGACATCGTCTATATGAATGCAGCTGCCTCTTCATTAAAGCCGTTAGATGTAGTTTATCATAGCACACTGCCCCTTTTTACGGCAACAATTTTAGTACTCATCACTGCATTTTCTACCAGAAAGTTGGTTGGCCCTCTTTGATGTCATGTAGGTTGATACATTGCTATGTTTTCATTTATAAATCCTTTTTACAAAAAGTCCCACTGTACCTAACATCATTACTAAACTTTAGACATACGTGTTACCACACCCGGTCTCAGGGCTGGCTAACTCTGGAAATTCCTTTGGTCTCTATTGCGTTAGGTTAATTAGTGTTTCGTTTTCTTGCACCTTATTTGTGGAACAATCTTCAAAATGTTCTTACATTTGATGTTCTGGTGCCAATTCAGAAAGTTCATTGAGGACTGTCTTGCTGATGAATGTGATTGTTTTTTATTATGTGTTTTTCTTTCTTTCTGCTTGCATTTTGTTTTTATATTTTGATGTGTGTATTTTCTGTAATTTATGTAATTCAGGGCTCATCTGTAAAATAGAACTTGGTCTCAGTATGACTTCCTGATAAAATAAAGGTTAAATAAATAAAATAAATAATGTAGTACAATAGAGAAATCATGCACAAAGCCTACACAATCGCAAAGTACGTGAAATATATTAACATGTGCACTGCACCCATACACTATATATACAAAAGGACAGCCCTTCAAATTAGTGGATTCGGCTATCTCAGAACCACACGTTGCTGACAGATGTATAAAATCGATCACACTGCCATGCAATCCCCATAGACAAACATTGGCTGTAGAATGGCCTTACTGAAGAGCTCAGTCAATTTCAACGTGGCACCGTCATAGGATGCCACCTTTCCAACAAGTCAGTTCGTCAAATTTCTGCCCTGCTAGAACTGCCCCGGTCAACTGTAAGTGTTGTTATTGTGAAGTGGAAACGTCTAGGCGCAACAATGGCTCAGCTGCGAAGTGGTAGGCCACACAAGCTCACAGAACGGGACCGGCGAGTGCTGAAGCGCGTAGCGCGTAAAAATAATCTGTCCTCGGTTGCAACACTCACTACCGAGTTCCAAACAGCCTCTGGAAGCAACTTCAGCACAAAAACTGTTCATCGGGAGCTTCATGAAATGGGTTTCCATGGCCGAACAGCCGGACACAAGCCTAAGATCACCATGCGCAATGCCAAGCGTCGGCTGGAGTGGTGTAAAGCTTGCCGCCATTGGACTCTGTAGCAGTGGAAACGCATTCGCTGGAGCGATGAATCACGCTTCAACATCTGGCAGTCTGACGGACGAATCTGGGCTTGGCGGATGCCAGGAGAATGCTACCTGACCCAATGCATAGTGCCAACTGTAAAGTTTGGTGGAGGAGGAATAATGGTCTGGGGCTGTTTTTCATGGTTTGGGCTAGGCCCCTTACTTCCAGTGAAGGGAATTCTTAACGCTACAGCATACAATGACATTCTAGATGATTCTGTGCTTCCAACTTTGTGGCAATAGTTTGGGAAAGGGCCTTTCCTGTTTCAGCATGACAATGGCCCCGTGCACAAAGCGAGGTCCATACAGAAATGGTTTGTCAAAATCGGTGTGGAAGAACTTGACTGGCCTGCACAGAGCCCTGACCTCAACCCCATCGAACACCTTTGGGATGAATTGGAAAGCCGACTGCGAGCCAGGCCTAATCGCCCAACATCAATGACCGACCTCACTAATGCGCTTGCGGTTGAATGGAAGCAAGTCCCTGCAGCAATGTTCCAACATTTAGTGGAAAGCCTTCCCAGAAGAGTGGAGGCTGTTATAGCAGCAAAGGGGGGACCAACTCCATATTACTGCCCATGATTTTGGTCATGTAGCGTAGCTAGTTTCAGCTGGATTTTATCAGGCAGCAAGAGTGTGCAGCTCTCAACTGGTTGTTGCATGGAGAAGCTCACAGAATTGAATGACATCTGTAGCCGGTAGGGTAGGAAAGACATTTCAACTTATGATATCTACCAGTAAATTCAAACTAAGGTATGCAAACCAGGTATTGAAAAAGTTTGGTTCGAAGTCTTGGTTAAATCTTTGCAATGCACAGTTCAGTCATCATGCACTGTTTGAATGAAAATGTCTAAATAGGGCATTCCCAAAAAACTTTCCCAATTAAATGTTGACTGCAAAGTAGTCCTACCTGGCAGAATGATATCATGATGATTTGAAGCCTAACAATTGGAGGGCATTTGTTTTGCAAACTCTGCCATCACATGTAGCCTACATTGTACAGTAGGGTGAATTCAGAAAGACTGGGACATCATATAAACTGGGAAAGCTTAATCCTGATGCGTTTATTTATTGGTCTGACAAGAGAAAATCAAAACAATTGTTACTAAGCCCTTGAAGAGAAACCACATGATCAAAATCACATCACTTCATTGGTGCGGCATCAGAGGGGGGCAGAGCAAGCTTCAAATAGGAAGCTCACCCTGCGAAGCACACAGCAAGATCAGTGACATTGCTTTTTTTGTGTTTTGATGTTATAAAACTGTCAAATAATGCACTGTGCCAAATTGTGATTTAAATGTGCATACTATGTACTGGTGCATCAAAATACATTAAAAAGTTGACAATATTATGTTTAAATTTTGTAATTCAGTCATTTGTTTAGTTGTCCCGCTTTACCAACTATAGTTAGCTAAAGTAGGACAGCATGGAGTAGCTAAAGTGGGACAGTTTTATAGGCTTTTCCAATGGAGAAAATAGATCCATAGGTCTCTGGTTCTTGTAGTACTATATCCTGTATTTTGTTTTATTGTGGTTCTGTTATTTGAGTGAATTCAGAAAAAGTGTGACACTTTTTGCATTTCTGTCTTCTATAACCTACAACCATCCTGTCCAACATATTAGCCCAACACATGATACATTTATGAAATCCTCAGATGTTTCCTAATCACAAAAAATTGAATTGTCATTGGGGTACAATTAGGACTATAATAATGGTGTCCCAGTATATCTAACCTGCTGTCCCAGTCTACTAAATGCGAACTGAAAATATGGTTTTGAGTCATGACTCCTGTGAATATGATATCAACATTCATAATTTTTTTGTGTGATTACGAAACATCTTGAGGATTTCAGAAATGTATCGTGTTGGGCTATTATGTTGGATAGATGTTGAAAGAGATTACAGAAGACGGAAATGCAAAAAGTTTCCCACTTATTCCGAATTCACCCTACAGAAATATAGCTAGCTAAACAGTCTCTTGCTAGGTGTGCAATTGAATTAAAGGCCAACAACACCCTCCTGATGTGGTTTAAGCATTGTTGTGAACATCTATTTTTTTGTGTCTTTCTATAAAAGAAAGGTGTGGTTTTGAGAGTGAAAACCAGAAAAATATATAGCAAAAGTCATTAAAAACTATAGGAAAACATATAATTATTCACACAGGGTGCAATTTGGAAAATTTCTGTCAAAATTAGAGTAGGGGAGATCGGGGCACAAAGTAACAATTTTAGACTTTTGCTTATTTTGAAAAGATTGAGGTAGATTCATAATATTTTTATACAAACAACATACATATCTTAGCCACCATTACACACTGTGACAACGTTTCTAGGACATACCAGTCGTTTACAATTCAACCGAAAGTGACAGAAGTAAAATGGACTCCCCTATACCCACTTCTCCAAGCACCACTACACCACTGATGATCATGATTCATGAACAATGTTGCAGTCATACATACATTGTTTAACTTGTATAACGCTTTTCAAAGAATCTCAAAGCGCATAAAAAGTTAAACCACAAGGCAACAGTAAACATGTCACCTCCCACGAATAATGCAGGCTCCGTGCTAATTAGTGACAGTTATTGAAATGTATGTTGCGTGGATTAATGAGAGAAATGTATGTTGCGTGGATTAATGAGAGAAAAAAGTATATGTCTAATTTGCAGAAAATGTAATAGGTCCTTATGGGAAACGTGTTGCACATGAGGATATGCATATATGTACAAAATCTCATGACTGTAGCTCAAATGGGACAGGAGATATGCTTGTTCAAAGTTTGGAATTTCAGTTGATTACTATAGCACCACCCTTGGGCCAACAAGTGTAATTTTGTAAATACGCATCATTCAACCAAGTTTGTGCAAAATCGGCCCAGTGGTGTCTGAAATATTGCGTGTGACTAACTTAAGAACGGACGGAGACAGATCCATAGTCCCCCCCTCGATTTAATTGTGGGGGACAAAATAATAATAATGAAATGATGAAAATGGTCCTCTGTAGCTCAGCTGGTAGAGCACGGCGCTTGTAACGCCAAGGTAGTGGGTTCGATCCCCGGGACCACCCATACACAAAAATGTACGCACGCATGACTGTAAGTCGCTTTGGATAAAAGCGTCTGCTAAATGGCATATTATATTATTATTATTATAAAATGTAAAGTCTCTTCGGATTAAGTTGAGGCAGTTTGGGCTGGAAAGGCAGTCATGAATACAGTGTTGCAAAACTAGACCTCTGTCTCCCTCTACTGTTGACGTCAAGCTATTTACATATTACTGCCCGTCACCAGAGTTCGCCATCACGGCCCCGTTTTGTCTTGCAGAATACTTTTTGGGCAACTGGGCCACCGTAGTTACTTTGCCAACGGAAAGTGGTGAACGTGTGATATCTAGCTAGCTAACTACTTGAACAGGTGAAAGTATGTTTTGAATTACATTTTTTATTGTATTAATATTTTCCCTCAAACATACCCAATGCAATATTTAATGAACTGATTTGATTTCCAAATTATAAAAGCATTTGAGTCTGTCATGTAAACGAACCATAATACGAGCTAGCTACTTAGCTAGTTTACAGCTGCAACACATGGATATGGCTGCAATATGTAGCTATATGTGCTAGCTAGCCATTTAGCTAGAACTCTTCTATTTCTGACTGAGCTAGCTAGCTAGGCAACAACATTCGATGCTTTCGTTGAACCAAGCTAATCGGACGACACGGTTTCTTTCGGTAACACAAGTTAACTAACGTTACTTTAGCTAGATATCCAATAACCTAATGCCAACTTCCCTCTGCGCCGAGTTGTAAACTTTAGTTTGAAACAGTGTCAACCGACTATAAAGGCAACCCAGTTAGCTAAAGAAGTGAAATGCCAGCACAGTAGCCCTTCATCGTGACTCAGTTCCATTCCATTACACATAGCTAAATAATTGTACAAAGTCGTCTTCTGTACGGGTGAGTTTCTTTATGTGCCCCGAGGCTCGGTCTGAACATTAGCACCACTTGCGGTACGGCATTGGAAGCATAAGG
Organism: Coregonus clupeaformis; assembly: GCF_020615455.1. NCBI lineage: Eukaryota > Metazoa > Chordata > Actinopteri > Salmoniformes > Salmonidae > Coregonus > Coregonus clupeaformis. The sequence continues at coordinate 8,866,805 of NC_059209.1, forward strand.
ACCTTATTTCATATCAGCGAGAAATAATTGTGTAAAATGTTCTTACACAACTTTATCAGGTTAGGGTTCCCACACGGCCATATTTCCATGTTACAGCGCTTGTTTACGGAAACCAGAGGGAAGACACTGTTCTAATTAGCTATGTCTCCCCGAACAGCCTGCTCTCATAGACTAGACCTAACATGGTAAACGTAAATCCGGTGTGTGAAATTAGAATGATGTGTTACGTTTGGTATGGTTACATAAGACAGAAGGAAACTTAAGACAAAGGGAGGGTGGTTGGTCGGGCGTATAACGCAAACGTTCGAATCTCATCACAGACAATTTTACCTAATTAGCACATTTTCAACTGCTTACTACATTTTAGGTACTTTGCAACTACTTAGCATGTTAGCTAACCCTAACCTGTAGCACTAATTCCAAAAAGTTTTCCAAAAGGTTTTGGGACACTGTAAAGTCCATGGAGAATAAGAGCACCTCCTCCCAGCTGCCCACTGCACTGAGGCTAGGAAACACTGTCACCAACGATAAATCTATGATAATCGAGTATTTCAACAAGCATTTTGCTACTGCTGGCCTCTTCAAAGAGGGTGACACTCTAGATCCAAAATGTTACAGACCTATATCCATCCTGGCCTGCCTATGTATATCTCACTGGTCATCCCCAAAGCCAACACCTCCTTTGGCCGCAATTCCTTCCAGTTCTCTGCTGCCAATTACTGGAGTGAACTGCAAAAATCTCTGAAGCTGGAGACTCTTATCTCCCTCACTAACTTTAAGCATCAGTTGTCAGAGCAGTTTACCGATCACTGCACCTGTACACAGCCCATCTGTAATTAGCCCACCCAACTACCTCATCCCCATATTGTTATTTATTTTGCTAATTTGCACCCCAGTATTTCTATTTGCACATCATCTTCTGCACATCTATCATTCCAGTGTTTAATACTAAATTGTAATTATTTTGCACTATGGCCTATTTATTGCCTTACCTCCATAACTTACTACATTTGCACCCACTGTATATAGATTTTCTATTTTTCTATTGTGTTTTTGACTGTACGTTTTGTATATCCCATATGTAACTCTGTTGTTGTTTTTTATCGCACAGCTTTGCTTTATCTTGGCCAGGTCGCAGTTGTAAATGAGAACTTGTTCTCAACTGGCTTACCTGGTTAAATAAAGGTTAAATAAAAATAAATAAATAAATATCCCTTTTAGCTAAACCTTCCCTAACGTGAACATCTAGCAACCCAATGGTTGCGTGTTCGAATCTCATCACGGACAACTTTAGCATTTTTGCTAATTATCAACTTTTCTACTACTTACTGCTTTTTAGCTACTTAGCATGTTAGCTAACCTTAACTCTTTTAGCTAACCCTTCCCCTCAACCTAACCTTAACCCTTAACCTAACTCCTAAACTTAACCCAAACCTCTAGCCTAGCTGACATTAGTCAATGTTAGCGATAGCCACCTACAGTGAGGGAAAAAAGTATTTGATCCCCTGCAGATTTTTGTACGTTTGCCCACTGACGAAGAAATGATCAGTCTATCATTTTAATTGTAGGTTTATTTGAACAGTGAGAGACAGAATAACAACAAAAAAATCCAGAAAAACGCATGTCAAAAATGTTATAAATTGATTTGCATTTTAATGAGGGAAATAAGTATTTGACCCCTTCTCAATCAAAGATTTCTGGCTCCCAGGTGTCTTTTATACAGGTAACGAGCTGAGATTAGGAGCACACTCTTAAAGGGAGTGCTCCTAATCTCAGCTTGTTACCTGTATAAAAGACACCTGTCCACAGAAGCAATCAATCAATCAGATTCCAAACTCTCCACCATGGCCAAGACCAAAGAGCTCTCCAAGGATGTCAGGGACAAGATTGTAGACCTACACAAGGCTGGAATGGGCTACAAGACCATCGCCAAGCAGCTTGGTGAGAAGGTGACAACAGTTGGTGCGATTATTCGCAAATGGAAGAAACACAAAATAACTGTCAATCTCCCTCTGCCTGGGGCTCCATGCAAGATCTCACCTTGTGGAGTTGCAATGATCATGAGAACGGTGAGGAATCAGCCCAGAACTACATGGGAGGATCTTGTCAATGATCTCAAGGCAGCTGGGACCATAGTCACCAAGAAAACAATTGGTAGCACACTACGCCGTGAAGGACTGAAATCCTGCAGCGCCCGCAAGGTCCCCCTACTCAAGAAAGCACATATACAGGGCCGTCTGAAGTTTGCCAATGAACATCTGAATGATTCAGAGGAGAACTGGGTGAAAGTGTTGTGGTCAGATGAGACCAAAATCGAGCTCTTTGGCATCAACTCAACTCGCCGTGTTTGGAGGAGGAGGAATGCTGCCTATGACCCCAAGAACACCATCCCCACCGTAAAACATGGAGGTGGAAACATTATGCTTTGGGGGTGTTTTTCTGCTAAGGAGACAGGACAACTTCACTGCATCAAAGGGACAATGGACGGGGCCATGTACTGTCAAATCTTGGGTGAGAACCTCCTTCCCTCAGCCAGGGCATTGAAAATGGGTTGTGGATGGGTATTCCAGCATGACAATGACCCAAAACACACGGCCAAGGCAACAAAGGAGTGGCTCAAGAAGCACATTAAGGTCCTGGAGTGGCCTAGCCAGTCTCCAGACCTTAATCCCATAGAAAATCTGTGGAGGGAGCTGAAGGTTCGAGTTGCCAAACGTCAGCCTCGAAACCTTAATGACTTGGAGAAGATATGCAAAGAGGAGTGGAACAAAATCCCTCCTGAGATGTGTGCAAACCTGGTGGCCAACTACAAGAAACGTCTGACCTCTGATTGCCAACAAGGGTTTTGCCACCAAGTACTAAGTCATGTTTTGCAGAGGGGTCAAATACTTATTTCCCTCATTAAAATGCAAATCAATTTATAACATTTTTGACATGCGTTTTTCTGGATTTTTTGGTTGTTATTCTGTCTCTCACTGTTCAAATAAACCTACCATTAAAATGATAGACTGATAATTTCTTCGTCAGTGGGCAAACGTACAAAATCAGCAGGGGATCAAATACTTTTTTCCCTCACTGTAGCTAACGTTAGCCACAACAAAATATAATTTTAACCTATACATTTAGCAAATTTGTAACGTACGTTTTGCAAATTCGTAACCCATACGAATTGTAATTTGTAATGTATCATACGAAATGGTGATTGACATCCACAAATGTAATACATACCATATGAAACGTAACATATGATACTAAATGGAGTGCCACGGATTTACATACAGAATAATACGAAATGGTCTGAGACCAGGTTGCTCCGAATACCTGTGTGTAAACTGAAGACAGATGACACAAAAATGTCACTGAAAAATTATGTCGGCTGCAACAGTGTTAAAACCAATTAAAACTGTGTACAGTAAGTGTGTATTTAGCATTTGTGAAAGTATGCTAATGTGATCTGAAAGTAGAGGATTTGTGTTTCGATAACAGTACCACAATTGAGAATTAATTCAAGTTTAGATGGAGTATTTGGCTGTTTTGGCTTCCAGAGCCAAATCACCTTTAAACAGAACATGTAAGGTCCTTGGACTATAAGGTGTAACGTTAGGCTCCTTTAGTCCATTATTGGGCAAGTGCAGCAGCAGCAAGCTGCTGTTTATGAGTAGCATGTGACATGTAAAACTAATCTCCATCCAGCTAGCTAACCAGCAAGTGTTTTACTACTGTGCTTGCTCGCTAAAACAGGTTCATAGGCTATGTAACAAAAGTTGTATTTTAGTTGAAGACCAGAAGTAGGCAGGCTAGCTAATTGTAGAACCAGGAATTGACATTGTATTGGGCATAGAATTAGGAATTAGAATACTAAACTGAACAAAAAGATAAATGCAACATGTAAAGTGTTGGTCCCATGTTTCATGAGCTGAAATAAAAGATCCCAGAAATGTTCCATACCCACACAAAAAGCTTATTTCTAATGATTTTGAAGAATTTATCTGCACTGTATGTTAGCTAGCCAGACAGTTTTAGAAGAATAAAATACAAAATAAATAAAAAAGTGTTTTAACTGCAAGTACAGCGTATTCAGACCCCTTCCCCTTTTCCACATTTTATTACGTTAGTCTTATTCTAAAATGGATGAAGAAAAAAAAAATCCTCATCAATCTACACACAAAACCCCATAATGACAAAGCGAAAACAGGTTGTTAGAAATGTTTGCACATTTATTAAAAATGAAAAACAGAAATACCTTTTTTTACGTAAGTATTCAGACCCTTTGCTATGAGATTCGAAATTGAGCTCATGCGCATCCTGTTTGCATTGATCATCCTTGAGATGTTTGTACAACTTGATTGGAGTCCACCTGTGGTAAATTCAATTGATTGGACATGATTTGGAAAGGCACACACCTGTCTATATAAGGTCCCACAGTTGACAGTGCATGTCAGAGCAAAAACAAGCCATGAGGTCGAATGAATTGTCCGTAGAGCTCAGAGACAGGATTGTGTCGAGGCACAGATCTGGGGAAGGATACCAAAACATTTCGGCAGCATTGAAGGTCCCCAAGAACACAGTGGCCTCCATGATTCTTAAATGGAAGAAGTTTGGAACCACCAAGACTCTTCCTAGAGCTGGCCGCCCGGCCAAACTGCGCAATCGGGGGAGAAGGGCCTTGGTCAGGGAGGTGACCAAGAACCCAATGGTCACTCTGACAGAGCTCCACAGTTCCTCTGTGGAGATGGGAGAACCTTCCAGAAGGACAACCATCTCTGCAGCACTCCTCTTTTTGGCCAGACGGAAGCCACTCCTCAGTAAAAGGCACATGACAGCCCGCTTGGAGTTTGCCAAAAGGTAACTAAAGAATCTCAGACCATGAGAAACAATATTCTCTGGGCTGATGAAACCAAGATTGAACTCTTTAGCCTGAATGCCAAGCGTCACGTCTGGAGGAAACCTGACACCATCCCTACGGTGAAGCATCGTGGTGGCAGCATCATGCTGTGGGGATGTTTTTCAGCGCCAGGGACTGGGAGACAAGTCAGGATCGAGGCAAAGATGAATGGCGCAAAGTACAGAGATATCCTTGATGAAAACCTGCTTAGGACCTCAGACTGGGGCGAAGGTTCACCTTACAGGCCTGTGCTCTGGAGCGGGATCGATTTGGAGGTGGATGGTCCGTCATGGTCTGGTGCGGTGTGTCACAGCATCATCGGACTGAGCTTGTTGTCATTGCAGGGAATCTCAACCCTGTGCGTTACAGGGAAGACATCCTCCTCCCAAATGTGGTACCCTTCCTGCAGGCTCATCCTGACATGACCCTCCAGCATGACAATGCCACCAGCCATACTGCTCGTTTTGTGCGTGATTTCCTGCAAGACAGTGTTCTGCCATGGCCAGCGAAGAGCACGGATCTCAATCCCATTGAGCATGTCTGGGACCTGTTGGATCGGAGGGTGAGAGCTAGGGCCATTCCCTCCAGAAATGTCCGGGAACTTGCAGGTGCCTTGGTGGAAGAGTGGGGTAACATCTCACAGCAAGAACTGGCAAATCTGGTGCAGTCCATGAGGAGGAGATGCACTGCAGTACTTAATGCAGCTGGTGGCCACACCAGATACTGACTGTTACTTTTGATTTTGACCACCCCCCCTTTGTTCAGTTAGTCACATGTCTGTGGAACTTGTTCAGTTTATGTGAATCTTGTTATGTTCATACAAATATTTACACATGTTAAGTTTGCTGAATATAAACAACATTTCTGGTCTGTTTACAACATTTAGACATTTCTGGTCTGTTTATATATTTTAGAGGCAATTTACACCCCCCCCCCGTATATACTGTATTTATAATTAGAAACAGAAAATATTCACACCTCTTGACATTTTGTTTTGTTGTTAGTCTGAATTTAAAATTGATTAAATTGTTGTTTTTTGTCACTGGCCTACACAAAATAACCCATAATGTCAAAGTAGAATTATGTTTTTAGAAATGTTTACAAATTATAAAAAAATGAAAAGCTGAAATGTCTTGAGTCAATAAGTATCGTATTCAACCCCTTTGTTATGGTTAGCCTAAATAAGTTGTTGTAAAAATGTGCTTAACAAGTCACAAGTTGCATGCACTCACTCTGTGTGCAATAAAAGTGTTTAATGTGATTTTTGTATGACTACCCCATCTATATAACCCACACATACAATTATCTGTAAGGTCCCTCAGTCGAGAAGTGAATTTCAAACACCGATTCAAACAAAAAGACCAGGGAGGTTTTCCAATGTCTCGCAAAGAAGGGCACCTATTGATAGATGGGTGTGTGTGTGTATATATATATATATTTTTTTAAAAGCAGACATTGAATATCCCTTTGAGCATGGTGAAGTTTAAATACACTTTGGATGGTGTATCAGCACACCCAGTCCCTGCAAAGATACAGGCGTCCTTCCTAACTCAGTTGCTGGAGAGGATGGAAACTGCTCAGGGATTTCACCATGAGACCAAAGGTGACTTTAAAACAGTTAGTTTAATGGCTGTGATAGGAGAGAACTGAGGATGGATCAACAACATTGTAATTACTCCACAATACTAACCTAAATGACCAAGTGAAAAGAAGGAAGCCTGTACAGAATAAAAATATTCCAAAACATGCATCCTGTTTGCAATAAGGCACTAAAGTAAAACTGCAAAACATTTGTCAAAGAAATTACCTTCATGTCCTGAATACGGGCGGCAGGTAGCTTAGTGGTTAAGAGCGTTGTGCCAGTAACCGAAAGGTCGCTGGTTCTAATCCCCGAGCCGACTAGGTGAAAAATCTGTCTGTGCCCTTGAGCAAGGCACTTAACCCTGATTGCTCCTGTAAGTCGCTCTGGTTAAGAGCGTCTGCTAAATGACTAAAATGTCAAATGCATTATGTATGGGGCAAACACAACACATCACTGAGTACCAATGTTTGTCATGGGCAAGGACTAGGGAGTTTTTAAAGATAAAAATAAAAAGGAATAGAGCTAAGCACAGACAAAATCCTTGAGGAAAACCTGGTTTAGTCTGCTTTACAACAGGCACTGGGAGACATTCACCTTTCAGCAGGATAACAACCTAAAACACAGGGCCAGATACACACTGGAGTTGTTTACCAAGACGACATTGAATGTTCCTGAGTGGCCTAGTTTTAGTTTTGACTTAAATCGGCTTGAAAATCTATGGCAATACTTGAAAATGGCTGTCTAGCGATGATCAACAACCAACTTGACAGAGCTTGAAAGATTTTAAAAAGAATAATGTGCAAATATTGTACAATCCAGGTGTGCAAAGCTCTTAAGAGACTTACCCATAAAGACTTGCAGGCAATTGCTGCCAAAGGTGATTCTAACATGTCTTGACTCGGGTGTAAATACTTATGTAAATTATATATTTATATATTACATTTTTTTTTTAATTGCTACAATTTCTAAAAACATGTTTTCACTTTTTGCAATTATGGGGTATTGTATGTAGATGGATTAGGGGAAAAAATCTTGTCCATTTTCAGTTCGGGCTACAACACAATGTGGATTATGTCAAGGGGTATGAATACTTTCTGAAGGCATTGTATATGACAATATAGGTTGAAAATAATTATATTACACGATATGATAGATCACATACCTTCCTTTTATTTTCCTGCATAAGTAAAATCAGGATTATGCCTCTACTGCCGTTCTTTCCAATTAGACTGGTTTGGATATCTTCCTGACCAATATGGCTGCAATTTTCATCCCATTCTGGAACTTTGAGGGTTTATGACATAGCCCCTCTAGTAATTTAATAGGATCTCTATGGTATTGGGTCTGTTTTTATATGGCTTTCTTTTTGTTTATTATTAGGGTTGCACTGTAGAGGTTCAGATTAGAAAGGTTTTGTTGTTATCCATTGCCTAATTTGACATGTTTCCTTTCTGCCTGTATCTTATTTTGTTGTGCACAGGTCAGCAGATGGCATCAGCAATGATCTCCGTCCACACCACAGCTTCTCGCTTTGCCTTGCTTCAGGTCGACTCTGATTCGGACTCAGATTCCGAGTCAGGAAAGACCAGAGGTGGCCGGGACTCTGGAAAGGCTCGGCCTGGGAAGGCAACCGAGGGGAAATCCACCGCGAGCAACGACAAGAAGAAGGAGAAGAGGAAGAAGAAGAGAGAGCAGCAACAGAGCGAGGCCAATGAGGTGACTGGCAGAGGCATTTAACCTCCTCGCTGAACACCAATTTCTGGTGTTCCCAACGTCAGGTCTCCTAAGGTTTCACTTTCCCTAATTCACCTGAGTTTGTAGACTGATGATGTCTCCTGTCCCCAGTTAAGGAGTCTTGCCTTTAAGAAGCTCCCTCAGAAGTCCTCTGCCCCGCCCCCCTCCCTGTCACTGCAGGGTGTGGCCAATGAGCTACTCCATCCCGCGGTGGGGGACCAATCCATGCACCCGGAAGGCTGGCAGCAATGGAAGCAGAGAGACTACCAGGTACAACCGACAGAACCCCCCCCTCCCATTTTAAAAATATCTACATGATTGCTTAGGGGTGGTTTCTGAACAGGGCCCATGGTAACACCTGACATGGGTATGAATGGACATAAAGATTGCTTATGGATGTTACCCTTTGCTGATCCCCCAGCTGATCCCATCCTTAATTTTCGTCTTTGTTTCTGCCCAATGCAGTTAACGAGCGAGCTGTATGAGGCAGACCTGGAGAAGGCGCTGATTATGAGTAAACTGGAGTTTGAGGAGCACAAACAGGTACCATACTGCCCCAATGCTACCCGAGCCCGATGGGCCCCGACATTATACATCGTGTTAGGGCATGTTTTTTTCATTAATAACTAGGGTACAGGTAAGGCTATTGCGGTGACCCTATTACCACTCATGAAGGCAGTCAAATTCCACGTGACTGTTTAGTCACGGTAACTAGGCTTCTCCAAGCTCTGATGCTGCTGCTGGTCATTAGTAGCCTCCCAAACTTGCTAACTGCCTGGTACTCAGCACTCTATTGTCCCTCTAATCACTCTGACATCAATGCAAATGTTTTCGAAAATCTAATCGAACACTTCATGAGAGCCCATGAGCTGATGTTGCTTAACATTTCTATAGACTATGCAGTTGCGGGAGAACAAATGTCACATATTATTTAGTAAAGACTAGATTAAATCAAGAATACGCTGATGGGTGACTATTAGCCTGTCACTTGTGAATTATATATTTTCACTTGTGAATAAGAAACCATGCCTTTTTTTTTCTTCTAATCATAGTCGCACACCTCATGTAGTAAAACATAGGCCTATATGTTTTAATAAGGTTTATATCACAACTAAAGTGGCCAAATAACTTCTTAAAATTAAGCACATTAATCTGCTTTACAAGGGGTGTAGAGCCTAACTGGCATATAAACTCAGCAAAAAAAGGAACGTCCCTTTTTCAGGACCCTGTCTTTTCAAAGATAATTTGTAAAAATCCAAATAACTTCACAGATCTTTATTGTAAAGAGTTTAAACACTGTTTCCCATGCTTGTTCAATGAACCATAGACAATTAATCAACATGCACCTGTGAAACGGTCGTTAAGACACTAACAGCTTACAGACGTTAGGCAATTAAGGTAACAGTTATGAAAATTTAGGACACTAAAGAGGCCTTTCTACTGACTCTGAAAAACACCAAAAGAAAGATGCCCAGGGTCCCTGCTCATCTGCGTGAACATGCCTTAGGCATGCTGCAAGGAGGCATGAGGACTGCAGATGTGGCCAGGGCAATAAATTGCAATGTCCGTACTGTGAGACGCCTAAGACAGCGCTACAGGGAGACAGGACAGACAGCTGATCGTCCTCGCAGTGGCAGACCACGTGTAACAACACCTGCACAGGATCGGTACATCCGAACATCACACCTGTGGGACAGGTACAGGATGGCAACAACAACTGCCCGAGTTATACCAGGAACGCGCACAATCCCTCCATCAGTGCTCAGACAGTCCGCAATTGGCTGAGAGAGGCTGGACTGAGGGCTTGTAGGCCTGTTGTAAGGCAGGTCCTCACCAGACATCACCGGCAACAACGTTGCCTATGGGCACAAACCAGGGGTGATGGTCGGATTCGCGTTTATCGTCTAAGGAGCGTTACACCGAGGCCTGTGCTCTGGAGCGGGATCGATTTGGAGGTGGATGGTCCGTCATGATCTGGGGCGGAGTGTCACAGCAGCATCGGACTGAGCTTGTTGTCATTGCAGGCAATCTCAACGCTGTACGTTACAGGGAAGACATCCTCCTCCCTCATGTGGTACCCTTCCTGCAGGCTCATCCTGACATGACCCTCCAGCATGACAACGTGATTTCCTGCAAGACAGGAATGTCAGTGTTCTGCCATGGCCAGCGAAGAGCACGGATCTCAATCCCATTGAGCACGTCTGGGACCTGTTGGATCGGAGGGTGAGGGCTAGGGCCATTCCCTCCAGAAATGTCTGGGAACTTGCAGGTGCCTTGGTGGAAGAGTGGGGTAACATCTCACAGCAAGAACTGGCAAATCTGGTGCAGTCCATGAGGAGGAGATGCACTGCAGTACTTAATGTAGCTGGTGGCCACACCAGAAACTGACTGTTACTTTGTTCAGGGGCACATGATTCAATTTCTGTTAGTCACATGTCTGTGGAACTTGTTCAGTTTGTCGCAGTTGTTGAATCTTGTTATGTTCATACAAATATTTACACATAATAATAATAATAATAATAATATGCCATTTAGCAGACGCTTTTATCCAAAGCGACTTACAGTCATGCGTGCATACATTTTTGTGTATGGGTGGTCCCGGTGATCGAACCCACTACCTTGGCGTTACAAGCGCCGTGCTCTACCAGCTGAGCTACAGAGGACCACATGTTAAGTTTGCTGAATATAATCGCAGTTGACAGTGAGAGGACGTTTCTTTTTTTGCTGAGTTCATAAGCAGCGAGTGAGTTTCAAGTTTGAGGAAAATTATTTTCACCATACAAATGCACCTTTTATAATTAAAGCATTACATGCATAATTGCATTTGCGGTCACTTTTGATAATGGTGTTTTCCCGCTAATGGAACATTCGCGCATATAGCCTACTGCCGTGTGCGCATTGCTGCGCTTATAATGTGAAGAAATAGCCAAATAGTTTATCAACATTTTAAGCTAAACGTTCTGATCTGTTGCGTCAGACACATTGCATAAAAAAGGTTTTTTGATGCTAGTGGTTGTATTAATTTGGGATCTATCACACCCCACAACTGTCCCAGACTATGTTAATGTAACAGCTCTCATATGGCTCATCAACAAAGGACACGGTGCTGTTCTCTTTCACTGTTTATTCTGCAAATACATACATAACACAATGTAAACGTCCGAACAACTGCAACCCACCAAGCAATCTCCAAAGTTTAACAACTTTTACTGGAACTGTAACAATTTTATAAAAATGTATATTTATAATATACATTTTATACATTGCATATATAACAACATGGCTACAGAGGACCGCTCAACTTATAATGACTCCGCCTGACTGCCATAACACATCACCACAGCACATAGGCTACACCTGTACAGGAACATAACATTATTCCATATAATTTGGGAGCACATACCTGCAAATACATACACAACACTGTGTAAACGTCAGAACAACTGCAACCCACCAAGCAATCTTGAGTGACATGAAATAACATAAAATAAAAATAAATTTACAATTCACGAGGTGGCTAGCCTCATTAGCAAAGAAAGTGCAAGGCGAACGTTAGCTAGCCTTTAGCGTAACGCAACGTGCAAATTTTGTAAATGTCCATACAATTGTAAATACATGACACAACTCTAACACTATCACATAACATGTCAACATCGATATTGATTTATAAAACAATATGGTTTTCAGCCTAACTTACATTAGATATCATTTTAAAAGTGAAAACACTGGGTGCAGCATGGATCACGATACATACCTCCATCAAAGTTTAACAACTCTTTGACTGGATGCTGCGTGATCATGTGCACATATATTATATACAATGGGATGCAGTTACTCAAATAATACAGCAGGTGGCTCGACAACTATACCTACATATACATAAACTGGCTGCTTAATTATGACAACTCATAGAACTAAGGATGTCTATTTCAACACTGTTACATTGGGACAGAATAGTATAGGTCGACTTTTGTACAATGGGGGATAGTAGATTGACATAGGCTAGTCCTTTTGCAGTTCGTTAGGCCTACTCCTCTTGTTGGCTGACGAAAAGTAAATGTGGACAGTTCTTCCGACATCTTCAATATGCACCTCGGAATTGGATGTGTCTCTTAACTTGTAGCCAGTGAGAAAGACCCGATCATGTGACGGAGAGCTGAATGAGTGAGAGACTTTTCGAGTTGCGCAGCACACTGAGGGAGAAGGGCACAACGCAGCATTCCAGCCCGCAAAAGGCATGGATTTTTTTAGGGTGCATTACGGCCACAAAGGTGATGCCGCCGTGAAATTCAAGGCATTATCAAGTCCTTGTCAAATTGTGAATGAGAGACTTGTAGTGTTTACAGCCTGCGCAAAAAACTCAGCAGAGCTCATGCCTTTCAAGCTACTTTTTTCAAATTATCATTAGAGTTAAATTAAGCATATAGGAGTACCTATTTCTTTGTTAACCGCTCAACACAGAAAAGCCGCATGTGCGCACTCCCTCAAATCATTTGGAGAAAATATTTATACTTCTTCATACTATAAAATAATGCCACGGAATTATAAGCAAATATTGTCTGCTAAATTAACTAGTGTAGCCCACAGCCATTTGGCATAGCCACATCAGGACCTAAAATAAGGACAACTCAGAGTATGCTATTCTGTTCTTCTGAAATAGACTACATTTTCTTCATATCATGCTTTTTAGACCTGTCTAAAAAAAAATGGATTTATTGTGAAGGTGTAGGCTAAATTACATGGATTTATTAGACTTTTTAAAAAGGCTTGAAGGCTATGTGTTAAAGGTCAATTACCTTGAGACCGACAGTTATTTGCTTGACAGTCATCGGCTGATGAAATGTTGTTACTGCCACAGCCCTAGGTACAGGTATCACTAAATTGATCATTATCATTTTGAAGCTGAGCCATTTCAAATCAAATCAAATGTTATTGGTCACATACGTGTTCAGCAGATGTTATTGCGGGTGTTGCGAAACGCTTGTGCTTCTAGCTCCGACAATGCAGTAATTAAAAACAAGTAATATCTAACATTTCACAACATATACCCAGTACACACAAATCTAAGTAAGGAAGGAATTAATTAAGAATATATACATATATGGACGAGCGATGTCAGAGCGGCATGGACTAAGATACAGTAGAATAGTATAGAATACAGTAAATACATATGAGATGAGTAATGCAAGATATGTAAACATGATTAAAGTGACTAAGATACCGTAGAATAGTATAAAATACAGTATATACAGTGGCTTGCGAAAGTATTCACCCCCCTTGGCATTTTTCCTATTTTGTTGCCTTACAACCTGGAATTAAAATATATTTTTTGGGGGTTTGTATCATTTGATTTACACAACATGCTTACCACTTTGAAGATGCAAAATATTTTTTGGGGTGAAACAAGAAAGAAGACAAAAAAACAGAACTTAAGCGTGCATAACTATTCACCCCCCCCAAAGTCAATACTTTGTAGAGCCACCTTTTGCAGCAATTACAGCTGCAAGTCTCTTGGTATGTCTCTATAAGCTTGGCACATCTAGCCACTGGGATTTTTGCCCATTCTTCAAGGCAAAACTGCTCCAGCTCCTTCAAGTTGGATGGGTTCCGCTGGTGTACAGCAATCTTTAAGTCATACCACAGATTCTCAATTGGATTGAGGTCTGGGCTTTGACTAGGCCATTCCAAGACATTTAAATGTTTCCCCTTAAACCACTCGAGTGTTGCTTTAGCAGTATGCTTAGGGTCATTGTCCTGCTGGAAGGTGAACATCCGTCCCAGTGTCAAATCTCTGGAAGACTGAAACAGATTTCCGTCAAGAATTTCCCTGTATTTAGCGCCATCTATCATTCCTTCAATTCTGACCAGTTTCCCTGCCGATGGAAAAACATCCCCACAGCATGATGCTGCCACCACCATGCTTCACTGTGGGGATGGTGTTCTCGGGGTGATGAGAGGTGTTGGGTTTGTGCCAGACATAGCGTTTTCCTTCATGGCCAAAAAGCTCAATTTTAGTCTCATCTGACCAGAGTGCCATCTTCCATATGTTTGGGGAGTCTCCCACATGCCTTTTGGCGAACACCAAACGTGTTTGCTTATTCTTTTCTTTAAGCAATGGCTTTTTTTCTGGCCACTCTTCCATAAAGCCCAGCTCTGTGGAGTGTACGGCTTAAAGTGGTCCTATGGACACATACTCCAATCTCCGCTGTGGAGCTTTGCAGCTCCTTCAGGGTTATCTTTGGTCTCTTTGTTGCCTCTCTGATTAATGCCCTCCTTGCCTGGTCCGTGAGTTTTGGTGGGCAGCCCTCTCTTGGCAGGTTTGTTGTGGTGCCATATTCGTTCCATTTTTTTATAATGGATTTAATGGTGCTCCATGGAATGTTCAAAGTTTCAGATATTTTTTTATAACCCAACCCTGATCTGTACTTCTCCACAACTTTGTCCCTGACCTGTTTGGAGAGCTCCTTGGTCTTCATGGTGCCGCTTGCTTGGTGGTGCCCCTTGCTTAGTGGTGTTGCAGACTCTGGGGCCTTTCAGACAGGTGTATATGTACACATGTGACAGATCATGTGACACTTAGATTGCACACAGGTGGACTTTATTTAAGAAATGATGTGACTTCTGAAGGTAATTGGTTGCACCAGATCTTATTTAGGGGCTTCATAGCAAAGGGGGTGAATACATATGCACGCACCACTTTTCTGTTATTTATTTTTCAGAATTTTTTGAAACAAGTTCTTTTTTAAATTCCACTTGACCAATTTGGACTATTTTGTGTATGTCCATTACATGAAATCCAAATAAAAATCCATTTAAATTACAGGTTGTAATGCAACAAAATAGGAAAAATACCAAGGGGGATGAATACTTTTGCAAGGCACTGTACATATGAGATGAGTAATGCAGGATATGTAAACATTATTAAAGTGGCTAGTGTTCCATTTCTTAAAGGAGGAGCAGCAGCATTTGGTTGTGCTCTGCTGCGCAGTACATATCATGGTGTCAGAAGTTCTTCAACCTCGTCAAATATAAGACCAGAACATTGTCAGAGTACACAGGAGAGATTATTTTACAGAAATTAATAATGTTCCTTGAGTTCTGTTGAAGTTTAGAGTGACGAAAAGTAGCTAGTTTATAGCTAGCTGCTATCCGTCTCGTCATTGAACAGAACAGCAAGCAGAGGCGTTGCTATGGATACTCACACAAGCAGAGACATGCAGGGAGCAAGGGACAGATAGACTAGCAGCTAATGGATACTAACGTAAGGTATTTCTGGGTTCGGGCAGGGCCGGGCCTTCAATTTGGCAGAAGCAATCGGGCCTGAGTAGGACCTGAACACCGCGGGCATGGGTAGGGCCCCGTGCAGGACTCTATACAGCACGCAGGACTCTATACAGCACGCTGTCACTAAACATCTATCATTAAACGATTAACAGCAATCAGAACCATAGAGAGATACAACTACTGACCAAAATGTTTATTTTTTGATGAGGAAATGAATGTTCCATTAAAGCAGATGCTGTTCTTTTAAATTGTCTCATGTCAGGATGATGATGGAACAGATACTCCCTCTCCCAAGTCCCGAGGAGGAGGAGCAGCGGCAGGGAAGAAAGACAAGAAGAAGAGCCAGCAGGGGAAAGACAAGAAGATGACTGTGTCTCTGAAGGACTTCCAGGCAGAGGGGGGTGAGACCACCAGTGGCTAGAACTACTCTTATGTTAAAGGCCCAGTGCAGTCAAAAAAGTACAGATTTTCCTGTATTTTATATATATTTGCACACGATGAGGTTGGAATAATACTGTGAAAATTATAATAATGCCGTTTTAGTGGAAGGGCTGTTTGAAAAGACTGCTTGAAATTTCAGCCTGTTTTGGTGGGAAGGAGTTTTGGCCTGCCTGGTGACATCCGGTGGTAAATCTGTTAATATAGAACAATAATGTGTTTGAACAGATGGGAACTTTCTGTACCCCCTCGTCTCTCTCAGTAACTTTCCATACACATATTTTCTGTTCCCCTAAATCAATAAGTTATTATATAGTGACAGTAATAAGTATAATTCAAGTTAGAACCCAACAAGACCAATAAGAAAGAGTTCCCAACCTCTCTGCCAATAATAATAATAATACATTATAATAAGAAAACATTTGGTGAATGCTTATATTTGTCCTATTTCAGACATGTACAAGTATGTATGTGTGAATTGGAAATGTTTTTTGTTTTTTTGCATGAGACAGCCTTTGGAGAGTGGGGTCATGGCCAGGGTCTGTCATTATCAATGGTGACTTTGGAGCAATTAGGGTTAAGTGCCTTGCTCAAGGGCACATCGTTTTTTCACCTTGTCGGTTCGGGATTCGAACAAGCAACCTTTCGGTTCCTGGCCCAACGCGCTAACTCCTAGGCTACCTGCCGCCCCAATAATCGCTAGTTTTCAGTTTTCCACTCAGACCAGTACCAGACAGTCCTACCTAAATTCTTGCTTGAGAAATTACACTGGCTAAGAAGCTATTTTTGTTTCTTTTTTGACCATTTTAATTGAAAACCATCACAGTAAGGTACTTAATTGTTCCCCAGAAATGATTTGACATTGAGATGCTGCATTGGGTCTTTAACATTGAGCACTGCCCCCATTTCATCAATACAATGCCACCATAGCAGTAACACTAGGACTACTTGTTTAGCAATCAACGAACAGCAGGTGCTGTGTATAATATGCTATAAATGTCTCGTTTTCTCAGTGGTCCCACTCATGTTGTTATTCTGTTTTTTGATGACATTCACTTGACTTGTTGAATTCTCCTTAAAAACCACAATTCTCCTTTACAGATCAGCTGAGTAAGAAGCAGGAGAAAGAGGTGAGGGATGGCATCATTGTTGTATTCGCTGTTTGCCCTACAGTGCTTCGGTCGAGGGTTTAAACCCTGTAATGTAAGGATGAATGTGATGGACAGGTGATGATATGACGTGAACAAGCGCCAATTGTGTAGGGTGTGTGTGAGTGATTTTAATCATTCAAATGCTGAATCCATTGATGACATCACTCTCCAGGAGCCCAAACCGCCCACACCTCCAGAAGACAAGTTCTTCAACAAGCTTGAGGATGACGTTAGCAAAATCGTACAGCAGGAAAAAAGACGGGAGCAGTTTTCTAACAGCGCTGGCGCCGAGGTCACGACTTCAACGGAGCATGAACCGGTGAGACCGACTGCAAATCAGTTCATTCCAAGCATAATGGTTTGGTGTTCAAATGATATTTACAAGTCGACCATTGGAGTGACTGCTGATGAGACCATGGAGGACAAGGTAACTATCGCTCAGAGCCTAACTGTGACTCCCATCACACCTCCCAGGACCCCCGAACTGAGCAGCTAAAGGACGACCTGGAGAAGAAAGACCAAGAAATCGACAAGTTAAAGAAGGTCATTTCACAATGGGAGGTGAGTCATTGGAGGGATACTGTACTGGGCTTTGGCTGGAGCATGTCACGAAGGCAAAGGACAGAATGCCGCCATTTGGCATTTACAGTTGGTGTGAATGTGTGTGACATCTATATGGTCCCCATGGGGATGTTGAGCTCATTTATTGTTCTCGATCCTCAGGTGAAATACAAAGAAGTAAAAGCCAGAAACTCCCAGCTCCTGAAGATGCTGCAGCAGGGAGAGAGTACAGCTACTGCACTCCTAATTAAATCTGAGACTATACAGTCATCCATTACTGATGCATTATGTAGGCCTACTTGTTCTCATTCATTCTCTTCTTCTCTCCACAGTGAAAGATAAAGCGGAGATCCTACTGCAGGTGGAAGAGCTTCTAAATATCAAAGAGGAGCTGTCTTCACAGGTGTGTGTGTGCTGTGCGTGTGCCTCAAACCATTAATCTTGTGCAAAGCTGGCATCCTGGATGAATGACATTTATTTCACTCTCCAGGTGACATCACTACATGCCTCACTTGAACAAGAGAAGTCAAAAGTGAAAGGTTTACAAACAGATCAGCCAAAACACCATCAGGTAAGACTGCACATAGATACTCATCACACTTGCAACTAAAACTCAATACAACACACATTTAGTGTATCTCATAAAGTGTCCCTGTCTAAAATCAAACCAACAGCTCTCGCCTGGTTCAGAGAGAGGGATTAGGGTTGCAGTGTAGAATGACCCCAGTTTGTTTGTTGTGCTGTTCAACCTGTGTAAAGCTGTGAGTCGAATGTGATGTCTTTAAATCTGAGGTATGTGTGTGCCCGCGTGCATCTGTGTGTTCCACTCTTAGATCAGGCAGGAAGTCACCTCTAGGGAAATTACCATGGTAACAGTGCAGCAGCAGTAGTCCTCACCCTCCAGAACAGTACACTAAACGGACACAAAACGAAACCATTAACTTTGTCCAACTCATTTTTTAAACTTAATTTATGAATATTGACAAATATAAACATGAATATAAAAAATTAAATTAAATCATTTTAGATGTGGAAAATTGTTCTATATATTGTTGAACATAATATACTCTATGGGCATATCAAAGTTACAGAGTGGGATCTCTGCTACTTTGAGAATGATGATACAATTTGGAAGCGTTATCAACCGAGTGAATGTGAAAATATATTGAAAATGGTTGCCCTCTGCTGGTGATTTGCAGGATGTGCAATTTTACAAGTAGGAGGACTGTGATTGCTATTATGCCAATTTTGCTGTATAGTATGGGCCAAATCTTTAAAAGTAGCAGATTTCCCACTCTGAAACGTTGATATACCTGTATAGTATATTATGTTTAGGGCTGTCAAACTATTAAAATAATTAATTGCATTAATGGCATTAGTTAATTTGCTCAAATTTGGCCCTAAAGAAAGATTTTTCCATTTAAAAAGCAATGCATTGAGTTACAGGCATACTATGCTTTGATTGCAAGGGACGGAAACACAATTATCTAGGCTACATCAGAATGTTTTAATAGCATTTTCACTATAAACAACACAAGTCACTAATATACAGCTAACTATTAATGCGCCCAATGTTTAAGTAGGCCTACTCCCTCTTATCAATGTTCCTGAAGTTTAACACTTGCGCACACACACAGCTTTAAGTATTGTTAAAGCTTCAGGCATTCTAAATGAGTGTGACTAAAGGAAAAAAATAACTGGCTCTATGGATACATAGCTTTTAAATCTTCTACTGTTCAGAGAACTTTATACACAGGCCTACACACTCTCCTTCCCTTCCCACACCCTCACTTATGGCCTAAACTCACGAAAGACATGCGTGCAAGGCATGTGATTTATTTTAGAACGCATTGTTTTGAATTAAAATGAGCCAAATGTTGTCATTATTCACTTTTTTTTTTTTTTAAAGCTCATTTGAATTGGAATAGGTAGGTAAGGATTGAGGCTTTACCATACAGGCTAAATTAGACCAATTCATCCACTAATGGAAACACAACATCGCTATGAGCAAAGATTATTGGAGATATGGACTATCCTGCTAGCATACAGTCACTGTTCTGCCTGTCCCATCTTTTTCACCCGCCTCACTCTGCTCAACGCTTTTGGTGAGAAGGGAGCAACTGCAGCCACAATTTGGGGCATTCCTGCATCTGCAAGAACCCCTCTTTATACTTCTATTGGTCCATTTTTAAGATATGACTGCAGTACATAGGTGGGAGGCACGGGCGATCCACTACAGTCGGCGAGGGCAGGTGTTCCTTTTCAGCCTATTCCGTTTTTTGTTCTTGCAATCCAAATGTGTGCATAGTCAGTGGTCAAGTTATCATGTTGCTAGCTAGCTAGGTAACATGACTTGCTAAACAATGTAGTTTGTTATAAAACCCCAAAGTACTGACTCGAGAGTAGTTTAAAACGACATGCGCACGAATCCTAGGCAGAAAGAAAAAAACCTAGCTTCGGTAATTGGGCGTAACGTTTAAATTATTTTGTGGAATGGCACATTGTCAATAGCGATGTGTTCTGCGCTTAAAAGGGCCCGTGCGGAAACACGTATGCTTCACAGGTTCCGTGCGGTGATTAAATGGAAAAGCGATAAACAGGTCACGTGTTAACGCTATTGACCCGTCGCCAGACCTCAGTCTTAAGGGGGGCATATGAAATGCATGGGAGGGCAGGGCACAATTATTATTAGCCTACAGTACTACAGTATGTATATTTAATAATAAATTACCTCAAGTGGGGGGAGGGCACAAGCCCCCCTATGGCCCGTCCATAGCGACGGGTGTGGCTATTGGTGTTTATATTTGTCTTTTTTCTTTTCTTTTTTAAAATCTAAATACTATTCATATTACAGAGCATGCGTTAAAGCTTCATATGACACCAATTTTTGCTTTGTAGCACCTACAGATTAAACATTATAGAGTCTTAAAGGAGGCCTGAGTAATGCCAAAATGTCATAAATATACCAGCTTTGATTAATTACTTCTCAAGTATGCTGAACTGTTAGTGTATTTCAGTTGAAGAGTATTAGTTTAGTAACAACTTATCATGAAATGTTGAATCTCCTGAGCTGTCTTAAGCCTTTGGAGACGGTCAAGCCCCAGACAAGCGGACCACCAAACTAACTATGTAAGAAACTCTCTGTACTCACTCCATATTTTCTGGTCTCCTCTGATTGGCAGGGAAACAGGAAGGGGAAAAAGGGTTCAGAGTCTGATCTATGAAGACCGCAGAGGGAAGAACATCGACTGCAAAATACAACGAAGCAAAGCACTCCTGTTCTTCAGGGTCTCCTTGTTTGTACGGTTACTCTCTACTCTGTCTTCATGCACTATGCATGCCTTGTATACCATACACACCAACTCCTGGATGTGCTGCACTGCAGAAGTTATTAAAAGGCTTGTAATAAAGGCTGCTCTGATTAAAGATACGTTTTCTGTTGACTGACATCATCGCAGCTCCTCTTTTTGTTCTGGTATGGAGCTCTAGCACACTGTCTGCTCCCCCCCTTTTCTGGTATGATGCCAAATGACAGGTGTGAAATGTATGTTTTTTTTTTCTTTTCACTGCAAGGTAAATAAACGACTTTTTCAGTGTAAAATCATCTCTGCTTTTGTGATATTACTATGTGCTAATGGTACAACACAAGATGTAAAACTTCTGTTTTTGGTGCTGATGAGAGGTTAGCATCTTTTAGTGGAGCCTCTTCATCACTCATCATTCATTTATGACAAATCATATAGGTCATGGCTGCATCGGAATGAATTTAGGAGTGTTCAGAAACGTCTGGAAATGCATTACAATAGGTGAAAATATTCAGACCTGCTATCCCTGCACTGTTACCTCTGATGCAGTTTGAAGATCGTTTTCGAAGCAAAACTGACTCTTTCCACACCCTGTGAGCAGAGAGATGGCTGATACTGTGGGTGAGGACAAGCAACCATCCACTGCTGAATGTAAGATAATCAGAGTTACTGTGAAAACACCAAAAGAAAAAAAGAGGACAGCACCATCACACAGGTCTGAGGTCATCGGAGCTGTCATATTTGCTGCGCATGTGGAACCCCGTTTATTCGGTCTGGTGTCTGATCTGAACATGGGCTAAACCACACCTCTGGCAACTCAAAAAATGTATACTGTACACCTACTCATTCAAGGGTTTTAATTAATTTTTACTAGTTTTCTACATTGTAGAATAATAGTGAAGGCACAAACTATGAAAATAACACATGGAATCATGTAGTAACCAAAAAAGGGTTAAACAAGTCAAAATATATTTTAGATTCTTCAAAGTAGACACCCTTTGCCTAGATGACAGCTTTGCACACTCTTGGCATTCTCTCAACCAGCTTCACCTGGAATGCTTTTCCAACAGCCTTGAAGGGGTTCCCACATATGCTGAGCACTTGTTGGCTTCTTTTCCTTCACTCTGTGGTCCAACTCATCCCAAACCATCTCAATTGGGTTGTGGTCGTGTGATTATGAAGGCCAGGTCATCTGATGCAGCACTCCATCACTCTCCTTCTTGGTCAAATAGCCCTTACACAGCCTGGAGGTGTGTTGGGTCATTGTCCTGTTGAAAAACAAATGATAGTCCCACTAAGCGCAAACCAGATGGGATGGCGTATCGCTGTAGAATGCTGTGGTAGCCATGCTGGTTAAGTGTGCCTTTTTGAATTCTAAATAAATCACAGACAGTGTCACCAGCAAAGCACCATCACACCTCCTCCTCCATGCTTCACGGTGAGTTGTGCATTGAAGTCCACAAGCGAAGGGAAGTGGTGAGAGTAGGAGAGCGCAGAGATGCGAGAAGGAATACAACGTGGCTGTGTGTTTACGCGTGATCAGGGGTGTATTCATTCCGCCGATTCTGTTAAATCGTTTCCTTAACGGAAGCAAACAGAACAAAACGGGGATAAACATACCTGAATTTGTCCAATAGAAACTCTCGTTTGCAACTGTTGGACTAATGATTAGATCCTATATCAGCTAGATGCAGGCAAGAGTGTGCAAGGCGGTATTGTAAACTTTAATTCATAGACTAGGTTGTAGCAACCTCATGATGGGTATAGGGAAAATTAGAGTATCATGTAGTAGCCTAAACCTATTGCTGTTACATTGAACTGGGTGAATGGAATATGAATGACAGTCATCCAATATACTGTAATAGAAGGCCATGCTCATGAAAAAAATGTGTCCTCCCTCATCTTAAACGGCACTGACCGCCACTGGTGTGAGTAGGTGCGAAAAGAAAGCCTTAATGCTGTCCCCAAAATTGGACACTATAACTGCCCTCCCTTTCTGTTGAAGGCCTCCAGAGTTGTCTGCCTCTCTTTCCAGCAGCACTGCCTCAGAACTTGCCCAACTGGCAGGCCCTCAACAGAAACAACCCCCTACTGCTCCCCCTTCAACCACCCCCTCCCCTCAGCCTGGTTAAGACAAGCTGCATCCCTCCCCTTCCATCTGGGGCTTCCTGTGGAGCAGATGGGTGTGGATGAGTTTGTAGCCAAACATTTGATGGGTATTTGCTACCTCAAAATCAACCTTTGTCCAATGAAACTGAATAGAAATGGACATCTTTCTCTCCTCTCTCACCCTCTGTCTATACCCTGTAGGTCATCAGGGATGGGCAACTGGCAGCCCACGGGGCAGCATTTTGTAGGTCTGCGGACCAATTTCCCAAAACAAAAATATATATATAGTACCTTCAGAAAGTATTCATACCCCTTGACTTATTCCACATTTTGTTGTGTTACAGCCTGAAGTCAAAATGGATTAAAACAATTATAATCTCACCCATCTACACACAATACCCCGTAATGACAAAGTGAAAAAGTGTTTTGAATTTTTTTGCAAATGTATTGAAAGTTAAATCCAGAAATATCTCATTTACATAAGTATTCACACCCCTAAATCAATACTTTGTAGAAGCAGCTTTGGTGGCGATTACAGCTTTGAATCGTCTTGGGTATGTCTGTATCAGCTTAGCACATATGGATTGGAGATTTTCTCAAGTTACATTTACATTTTAGTCATTTAGCAGACGCTCTTATCCAGAGCGACTTACAGAAGCAATTAGGGTTAAGTGCCTTGCTCAAGGGCACATCGACAGATTTTTCACCTAGTCGGCTCGGGGATTAGAACCAGCAACCTTTCGGTTACTGGCACAACGCTCTTAACCACTAAGCCACCTGCCGCCCATTCTGTTAAGTTAGATGGGGCGTGGTGGTGAACAGCAATCTTACATTCACATTTTAGTCATTTAGCAGACACTCTTATCCAGAGCGATTTACAGTTAGTGAATACATTATTATTATTTTATACTGGCCCCCCGTGGGAATCGAACCCACAACCCTGGCGTTGCAAACGCCATGCTCTATCAACTGAGCTACATCCCTGCCGGCCATTCCCTCCCCTACCCTGGACGACGCTGGGCCAATTGTGCGCCGCCCATGAGTCTCCCGGTCGCGGCCGGCTGCGACAGAGCCTGGATTCGAACCAGGATCTCTAGTGGCACAGTTAGCACTGCGATGCAGTGCTTTAGACCACTGCGCCACTCAGGAGACAAGTCTTGGTCTTCACAAAGTTCGCTGCTTCAGTGTTATGAGATATTTTTGTCAGATGTTACTATGGTATACTGAAGTATAAATACAAGCATTCCATAAGTGGCAAAGGCTTTTATTGACAATTACATTAAGTTTATGCAAAGAGTCAATATTTGCAGTGTTGACCCTTCTTTTTCAAGACCCCTGCAATCCGCCCTGGCATGCTGTCAATTAACTTCTGGGCCACATCCTGACTGATGGCAGCCCATTCTTGCATAATCAATGCTTGGAGTTTGTCAGAATTTGTGGGTTTTTGTTTGTCTACCCGCCACTTGAGGATCGACCACAAGTTCTCAATGTGATTAAGGTCCCTGGCCATGGACCCAAAATGTCGATGTTTTGTTCCCCGAGCCACTTGGCCTTATGGCAAGTTGCTCCATCATGCTGAAAAAGTCATTGGTCGTCACCAAACCGTTCTTGGATGGTTGGGAGAAGTTGCTCTCGGAGGATGTGTTGGTACCATTCTTTATTCATGGCTGTGTTCTTAGGCAAAATTGTGAGTGAGCCCACTCCCTTGGCTGAGAAGCAACCCCACACATGAATGGTCTCAGGATGCTTTACTGTTGGCATGACACAGGACTGATGGTAGCGCTCACCTTGTCATCTCCGGCCAAGGTGTTTTCCGGATGCCCCAAACAATCGGAAAGGGGATTCATCAGAGAAATTGACTTTACCCCAGTCCTCTGCAGTCCAATCCCTGTACGTTTTGCAGAATATCAGTCTGTCCCTGATGTTTTTCCTGGAGAGAAGTGGCTTCTTTGCTGCCCTTCTTGACACCAGGCCATCCTCCAAAAGTCTTCGCCTCACTGTGCGTGCAGATGCACTCACACCTGCCTGCTGCCATTCCTGAGCAAGCTCTGCACTGGTGGTGCCCCGATCCCGCAGCTGAATCAACTTTAGGAGACGGTCCTGGCGCTTGCTGGACTTTCTTGGGCGCCCTGACACCTTCACAACAATTGAACCTCTCTCCTTGAAGTTCTTGATGATCCGAAAAATGGTTGATTTAGGTGCAATCTTACTAGCAGCAATATCTTTGCCTGTGAAGCCCTTTTTGTGCAAAGCAATGATGACGGCACGTGTTTCCTTGCAGGTAACCATGGTTAACAGAGGAAGAACAATGATTTCAAGCACCACCCTCCTTTTAAAGCTTCCTTTCTGTTATTCTAACTCAATCAGCATGACAGAGTGATCTCCAGTCTTGTCCTCGTCAACACTCACCTGTGTTAACGAGAGAATCACTGACATGATGTCAGCTGGTCCTTTTGTGGCAGGGCTGAAATGCAGTGGACATTTTTGGGGGGGATTAAGTTCCTTTTCATGGCAAAGAGGGACTTTGCTATTAATTGCAATTCATCTGATCATTTCATGACTTTCTGGAGTATATGCAAATTGCCATAATCAAAACTGAGGCAGCAGACTTTGTGAAAATTAGTATTTGTGTCATTCTCAAAACTTTTGACCACGACTGTAGGCAGGGTCTGGTTAGTTCCATATTTTTTCAATTTCCCAATGATGGAGACCACACTCTTCCCCAGATACAGTGGGGAGAACAAGTATTTGATACACTGCCGATTTTGCAGGTTTTCCTACTTACAAAGCATGTAGAGGTCTGTAATTTTTATCATAGGTACACTTCAACTGTGAGAGACGGAATCTAAAACAAAAATCCAGAAAATCCCATTGTATGATTTTTAAGTAATTAATTTGCATTTTATTGCATGACATAAGTATTTGATACATCAGAAAAGCAGAACTTAATATTTGGTACAGAAACCTTTGTTTGCAATTAGAGATCATACGTTTCCTGTTTGCACACACTGCAGCAGGGATTTTGGCCCACTCCTCCATACAGACCTTCTCCAGATCCTTCAGGTTTCGGGGCTGTCGCTGGGCAATACAGACTTTCAGCTCCCTCCAAAGATTTTCTATTGGGTTCAGGTCTGGAGACTGGCTAGGCCACTCCAGGACCTTGAGATGCTTCTTACGGAGCCACTCCTTAGTTGCCCTGGCTGTGTGTTTCGGGTCGTTGTCATGCTGGAAGACCCAGCCATGACCCATCTTCAATGCTCTTACTGAGGGAAGGAGGTTGTTGGCCAAGATCTCGCGATACATGGCCCCATCCATCCTCCCCTCAATACAGTGCAGTCGTCCTGTCCCCTTTGCAGAAAAGCATCGCCAAAGAATGATGTTTCCACCTCCATGCTTCACGGTTGGGATGGTGTTCTTGGGGTTGTACTCATCCTTCTTCTTCCTCCAAACACGGCGAGTGGAGTTTAGACCAAAAAGCTCTATTTTTGTCTCATCAGACCACATGACCTTCTCCCATTCCTCCTCTGGATCATCCAGATGGTCATTGGCAAACTTCAGACGGGCCTGGACATGCGCTGGCTGAGGCAGGGGGACCTTGCGTGTGCTGTAGGATTTTAATCCATGACGGCGTAGTGTGTTACTAATGGTTCTCTTTGAGACTGTTGTCCCAGCTCTCTTCAGGTCATTGACCAGGTCCTGCCGTGTAGTTCTGGGCTGATCCCTCACCTTCCTCATGATCATTGATGCCCCACGAGGTGAGATCTTGCATGGAGCCCCAGACCGAGGGTGATTGACCGTCATCTTGAACCATTTTCTAATAATTGCGCCAACAGTTGTTGCCTTCTCACCAAGCTGCTTGCCTGCTTGCCCATCCCAGCCTAGTGCAGGTCTACAATTTTATCCCTGATGTCCTTACACAGCTCTCTGGTCTTGGCCATTGTGGAGAGGTTGGAGTCTGTTTGATTGAGTGTGTGGACAGGTGTCTTTTATACAGGTAACGAGTTCAAACAGGTGCAGTTAATACAGGTAATGAGTGGAAAACAGGAGGCCTTCTTAAAGAAAAACTAACAGGTCTGTGAGATCCGGAATTCTTACTTGTTGGTAGGTGATCAAATACTTACGTCTTGCAATAAAATGCAAATTAATTACTTAAAAATCATACAATGTGATTTTCTGGATTTTTGTTTTAGATTCCGTCTCTCACAGTTGAAGTGTACCTATGATAAAAATTACAGACCTCTACATGCTTTGTAAGTAGGAAAACCTGCAAAATCGGCAGTGTATCAAATACTTGTTCTCCCCACTGTATATGCCTCATCACAATTATATCTCGTAGATCTGCAGACAGTTCCTTGGGCTTCATGGTATAGTTTCTGCTCTGATTTGCACTGTCAACTTTGGTAGCTTATTATAGACAGGTATTTCTTTCTAAATCATGTAAAAACAAGTGAATTGGCCACAGGTGGACTCTTAGTGGAGATCACTGTCATTATGGGGTATTGTGTGTAAATGGGTGAGAGAAACAATCTATACTGAACAAAAATATAAACGCAACATGTAACAATTTCAAAGATTTAACTGAGTTACAGTCATTTTAAATAAATAAATTAGGCCCTAATCTATGGATTTCACATGAGGGAATACAGATATGCATCTGTTGGTCACAGATACCTTAAAAAGGTAGGGGCGTGGATCAGAAAACCAATCAGTATCTGGTGTGACCACTATTTGCCTCATGCAGCGCGACACATTTCCTTCGCATAGAGTTGAGCAGGCTGTTGATTGTGGCCTGTGGAATGTTGTCCCATTCCTCTTCAATGGTTGTGCAAAGTTGCTGGATTTTGCCAGAATTGGAACACGCTGTTGTACACTCCGATCCAGAGCATCCCAAACATGCTCAATGGGTGACATGTCTGGTGAGTATGCAGGCCATGGAAGAACTGGGACATTTTCAGCTTCCAGGAATTGTGTACAGACCCTTGCGACATCAAGTGGTTTGTGATGATGTAATATGATTTTTAATTCTTTTTTAATCTCACCTTTATTTAACCAGGTAAGCCAGTTGAGAACAAGTTCTCATTTACAACTGCGACCTGGCCAAGATAAAGCAAAGCAGTGCGATAAAAACAACAACACAGAGTTACATATGGGGTAAAACAAAACATAAAGTCAAAAATACAACAGAAAATATATATACAGTGTGTGCAAATGTAGCAAGTTATGGAGGTAAGGCAATAAATAGGCCATAGTGCAAAATAATTACAATTAGTATTAACACTGGAATGATAGATGTGCAAGAGATGATGTGCAAATAGAGATACTGGGGTGCAAATTAGCAAAATAAATAACAATATGGGGATGAGGTAGTTGGGTGGGCTAATTTCAGATAGGCTGTGTACAGGTGCAGTGATCGGTAAGCTGCTCTGACAACTGATGCTTAAAGTTAGTGAGGGAGATAAGTGTCTCCAGCTTCAGAGATTTTTGCAGTTCGTTCCAGTCATTGGCAGCAGAGAACTGGAAGGAATGGCGGCCAAAGGAGGTGTTGGCTTTGGGGATGACCAGTGAGATATACCTGCTGGAGCGCATACTACGTACGGGTGGGTGTTGCTATGGTGACCAATGAGCTAAGATAAGGCAGGGATTTGCCTAGCAGTGATTTATAGATGGCCTGGAGCCAGTGGGTTTGGCGACGAATATGTAGTGAGGACCAGCCAACAAGAGCGTACAGGTCACAGTGGTGGGTAGTATATGGGGCTTTGGTGACAAAACGGATGGCACTGTGATAGACTACATCCAATTTGCTGAGTAGAGTGTTGGAAGCTATTTTGTAAATGACATCGCCGAAGTCAAGGATTGGTAGAATAGTCAGTTTTACGAGGGCATGTTTGGCAGCATGAGTGAAGGAGGCTTTGGTGCGAAATAGGAAGCCGATTCTGGATTTAACTTTGGATTGGAGATGCTTAATGTGAGTCTGGAAGGAGAGTTTATAGTCTAACCAGACACCTAGGTATTTGTAGTTGTCTACATACTCTAGGTCAGACCCGTCGAGAGTAGTGATTCTAGTCGGGTGGGCGGGTGCCGGCAGCGTTCGATTGAAGAGCATGCATTTAGTTTTACTTGTGTTTAAGAGCAGTTGGAGGCTACGGAAGGAGCGTTGTATGGCATTGAAGCTCGTTTGGAGGTTTGTTAACACAGTGTCCAATGAAGGGCCTGATGTATACAAAATGGTGGCGTCTGCGTAGAGGTGGATCTGAGAATCACCAGCAGCAAGAGCGACATCATTGATATACACAGAGAAAAGAGTCGGCCCAAGAATTGAACCATGTGGCACCCCCATTGACTGCCATAGGTCCAGACAACAGGCCCTCCGATTTGACACATTGAACTCTATCTGAGAAGTAGTTGGTGAACCAAGTATTATCAGATTAACTGTTTTGTACAGATAATTATCAGACTCAAGTTACAAATGCTGGTAAACATTTAGTTTACAGTTTTTCACAAAAGTATTGCACTGGGCCTTTACTAGTCCTGTATTAGCAGACCAACAGTGGACCAAAAATTGCAGCTCTCCCACCCCAAAACTACTTCCTGCGGCTATGAAGCTCTGTCAAATTGGTTGTTGATCATTGCTAGACAACCATTTTCAGGTCTTGCCATAGATTTTCAAGTAGATTTAAGTCAAAACTGTAACTCAGCCACTCAGGAACATAAAACATATCTATTTAAACAATTTTGAATTGATGTTGTAACACAAAAAAATGTGGAATGAATCAAGGGGTATGAATACTTTCTGAAGGCGCTGTATATATTTTTTAATTGCTCAAAATAAGTGACCAAACTACTACTGTATATTGCTACTTCTGGGACACGCATTAGGCTAGGCTATTGGTTCGAGAGCTACAAGAGGAATACAGAGGATGGAAGAGAGAGGCCAGTGGAGATGCCAGCAGAGATGCATGAATTGCGCAAGGGAACAGTGATGTGAAAATTAGAAGTTTGATCATAGGCTGGGTTATTAATCCACCATTCGTATGCTAGCCTATATATTAGTCCTAGCCTACTACAGTGAATTTAGGCGACCACCACCTGTGCTATGCAAGCCCTGAAGCACGTTTTGTGCCAATGAATTGAAGTTGAGCTTCGCAAAATGCGTCAGTTAAACTAGTTTAATAAAAAAGTATAGTACCTTGGCCTATTTAATTAAACCCTGGCTGGGAGAGTTATATTTGGGAGTTGTGGTGAGGGAGGCCCCGCTCTCTCCTTTCCCAGATATTTAGTTCATTTTATTCCGATCTCCTCTGCATTATTGTAGCCATCTGCTGCAGCCTGTCAACTATGCCTCTGCCTATCCCTGTTCTCTCCTCTCCGCACAGGCTACACAAACGCCTCACACCGCGTGGCTGCTGCCTCTCTAACCTGGTGGTCCCTGCACGCACGACCCACGTGGAGTTCCAGGTCTCAGGCAGCCTCTGGAACTGCCGTTCTGCTGCCAACAAGGCAGACTTCATCCCAGCCTATGCTACCCTCCAGTCCCTCGACTTCTTGGCGCTGACGGAAACATGGATTACCACTGAAAACACTGCTACTCCTGCTGCTCTCTCCTCGTCTGACCATGTGTTCTCGCATACCCCGAGAGCATCTGGTCAGCGGGGTGGTGGTACAGGAATCCTCATCTCTCCCAAGTGGACATTCTCAATTTTTCCCCTGACCCATCTGTCTATCTCCTCATTTGAATTCCATGCTGTCACAGTCACTAGCCCATTTAAGCTTAATATCCTTGTCATCTATTGCCCTCCAGGTTCCCTTGGAGAGTTCATCAATGAGCTTGACGCCTTGATAAGTTCCTTTCCTGAGGATGGCTCACCCCTCACAGTTCTGGGGGATTTCAACCTCCCTACGTCTACATTTGACTCATTTCTCTCTGCCTCCTTCTTTCCACTCCTCTCCTCTTTTGACCTCACCCTCTCACCGTCCCCCCCTACTCACAAGGCAGACAATACGCTTGACCTCATCTTTACTAGATGCTGTTCTTCTACTAATCTCACTGCAACTCCCCTCCAAGTCTCCGACCACTACTTTGTATCATTTTCTCTCTCCCTCTCCTCCAACACTACTCACTCTGCCCCTACACAGATGGTAATGCGCCGTCGCAACCTTCGCTCTCTCTCTCCCGCTACTCTCTCCTCTTCCATCCTATCATCTCTTCCCTCTGCTCAATCCTTCTCCCTCCAATCTCCTGATTCTGCCTCCTCAACCCTCCTCTCCTCCCTTTCTGCATCCTTTGACTCTCTATGTCCCCTATCCTCCCGGCCGGCCTCGGTCCTCCCCTCCAGCTCCGTGGCTTGATGACTCATTGCGAGCTCACAGAACAGAGCTCCGGGCAGCTGAGCGGAAATGGAAGAAAACTAGACTCCCTGCAGACCTGGCATCTTTTCACTCCCTCCTCTCTACATTTTCTTCATCTGTTTCTGCTGCTAAGGCCACTTTCTACCACTCTAAATTCCAAGCATCCGCCTCTAACCCTAGGAAGCTCTTTGCCACATTCTCCTCCCTGCTGAATCCCCCCTCCTCCCTCTCTGTGGATGACTTCGTCAACCATTTTGAAAAAGAAGGTTGACGACATCCGATCCTCGTTTGTTAAGTCAAATGACACTGCTGGTCCTGCTCACACTGCCCTACCCTATGCTTTGACTTCTTTCTCCCCTCTCTCTCCAGATAAAATCTTGCGACTTGTGACGGCAGGCCGCCCAACAACCTGCCCGCTTGACCCTATCCCCTCCTCTCTTCTCCAGACTATCTCCGGTGACCTTCTCCCTTACCTCACCTCGCTGATCAACTCATCCTTGACCGCTGGCTATGTCCCTTCCGTCTTCAAGAGAGCGAGAGTTGCACCCCTTCTCAAAAAACCAACACTCGATCCCTCCGATGTCAACAACTACAGACCAGTATCCCTTCTTTCTTTTCTCTCCAAAACTATTGAGCGTGCCGTCTTTAGCCAACTCTCTTGCTATCTCTCTCAGAATGACCTTCTTGATCCAAACCAGTCAGGTTTCAAGACTGGTCATTCAACTGAGACTGCTCTTCTCTGTGTCACAGAGGCTCTCCGCACTGCTAAAGGTAACTCTCTCTCCTCTGCTCTTGTCCTTCTAGACCTGTCTGCTGCCTTTGATACTGTGAACCATCAGATCCTCCTCTCCACCCTCTCCGAGCTGGGCATCTCCGGCGCGGCTCACTCTTGGATTGCGTCCTACCTGACCGGTCGCTCCTACCAAGTGGCGTGGCGAGAAGCTGTCTCCGCACCACGTGCTCTCACCACTGGTGTCCCCCAGGGCTCAGTTCTAGGCCCTCTCCTATTCTCGCTATACACCAAGTCACTTGGCTCTGTCATATCCTCACATGGCCTCTCCTATCATTGCTACGCTGACGACACACAACTAATCTTCTCCTTTCCCCCTTCTGATAACCAGGTGGCGAATCGCATCTCTGCATGTCTGGCAGACATATCAGTATGGATGACGGATCACCACCTCAAGCTGAACCTCGGCAAGACGGAGCTGCTCTTCCTCCCGGGGAAGGACTGCCCGTTCCATGATCTCGCCATCACGGTTGACAACTCCGTTGTGTCCTCCTCCCAGAGTGCGAAGAGCCTTGGCGTGACCCTGGACAACACCCTGTCGTTCTCCGCTAACATCAAGGCGGTGACCCGATCCTGTAGGTTCATGCTCTACAACATTCGGAGAGTACGACCCTGCCTTACACAGGAAGCGGCACAGGTCCTAATCCAGGCACTTGTCATCTCCCGTCTGGATTACTGCAACTCGCTGTTGGCTGGGCTCCCTGCCTGTGCCATTAAACCCCTACAACTCATCCAGAATGCCGCAGCCCGTCTGGTGTTCAACCTTCCCAAGTTCTCTCACGTCACCCCGCTCCTCCGCACACTCCACTGGCTTCCAGTTGAAGCTCGCATCTGCTACAAGACCATGGTGCTTGCCTACGGAGCTGTGAGGGGAACGGCACCTCCGTACCCTTCAGGCTCTGATCAGTCCCTACACCCAAACGAGGGCACTGCGTTCATCCACCTCTGGCCTGCTGGCTCCCTACCTCTGCGGAAGCATAGTTCCCGCTCAGCCCAGTCAAAACTGTTGGCTGCTCTGGCACCCCAATGGTGGAACAAGCTCCCTCACGACGCCAGGACAGCGGAGTCACTCACCACCTTCCGGAGACATTTGAAACCCCACCTCTTTAAGGAATACCTGGGATAGGATAAAGTAATCCTTCTACCCCCCCCTTTACTCCAACCCACCCACCCCCAAAAAAAAAAAAAAAATAAAAAAAACATTGTAAAGTGGTTATCCCACTGGCTATAAGGTGAATGCACCTATTTGTAAGTCGCTCTGGATAAGAGCGTCTGCTAAATGACGTAAATGTAAATGTAATCACAAAGCAGGGAATCCCCACAGAGCTCATTTTTGGAAATGTCAAGTTCACTTTCTCATCCATAAATGCATATCAAGTGCAATTACGATGTCCATCAGCTCACATCAACAGGATCGGGGCCTTTTCATTAGGAGGGACGTCTAACGTGGATCGCTAAAATAATGATTATCACATTTCCTAAATTTAAATATTAGACCTATGGGGACACCTATACATTTGGCAGCCAAGCACAAGTGATCATTGCAGCCTTTTACAGTGGCGACACGTCATTCAGTGCCGGTGGGGCAGAGCTCCACCTGTTTAGCAAAAATAATAATAATAATAAAATATAAATACATCTGTTTTGCATGTTATTTTGGCATTAATACATGTCACATATCAGTTCGCAAACAATATAAATAAATAAAAATCATTGAGTTAATAAAGCCGCATACAAACATGGTCTCTTTTTTGCTTTCTTGAATAAGGCAGCTCCAAAATGCAGGTGTTTCAGCCTAGCTCAGTCTTTTTTGTGGTGGTGGGGCAGCCAGCGTAAAAAACGGAGCGTAGGTGTTGGTAATGTTCTCTAGTTGCGCCGTGATTGGCTCAGTGTTCTGTCACTCATGGGGACACTACGTCACCGCAAAATGTACGGGTAGAGCTCGAAATTCATGCCCCTTGGGTGCTGCCATAAACTTACATTAGAGGTGCCCATCCAAGAAGGCTCAAGGTCATTGGCCACATATAAAATGACGTCAAATCACATTATATCTACCTTAGCTTTGATTGGACTGATCATGTCAACATCATACTTTCAAAATCTTAGCTAGCAAGCTAGACAACTAGTCATCCTCATGCATCAAGTCGACAATCTACTGGCAAATCCTTGTCATATAAAGAGAAATTATAGATAAAATGTATCGGTGCTCATCGGCCATTGGACATAAACATTACACAACAAGTTGGAAATCACAAATTCAACAATGAGTGCTAAGGCGCCACTGCAGCCCCAGGTTCGATCCCAGGCTGTGTCACAATTGGCCCAGCATCGTCCGGGTTAGGGGAGGGTTTAGCCGGCCGGGATGTCCTTGTCTCATCGTGCTCTAGCGACTCCTTGTGGCAGACCGGTCGGTCTACTTCGGTCGTCAGTTCGACAGTGTTTCCTCCAACACATTGGTGCGGCTGGCTTCCGGGTTATGCGAGCAGTGTGTCAAGAAGCAGTGCGGCTTGGCTCTCGACCTTCGCCGAGTCCGTAGGGGAATTGCAACGATGAGAAAAGATCGTAACTACCAATTGGATATCACGAAAAAGGGGGTAACGCCATGGGCCAGAAACGTTTTAATACATTGGCCTTCTGCCGCGTTCAAAACAACTGGAAACTGGGAAATCTCAGACTTCATTGAGTTCACGACAACTGGGAACTGGGAAAATATGGAAAATCATTTTGAACGGTCGTCCAACTCTGAATTCCAAGTCAGGATTTCGGGCCTCTTTCTAGAGCCCACAAGAAGGACCGCTGCGCCACCTTCCTGTTCAAGTGAGCACAGCACAACAAGGTGAGTCCAAAAATGTACTGTATGCTGCTGCATAAATGATGTAATATGCCAGGGAGATATGTATAATGTAGCTAAGAAAGTAATACTAAGTGTATGCTGTGTAGTAAGCTGTTAGTAGCCCATGTGCCTCACCCTAATAATTTGCTCCCTTTTCACCTCATAACTTAGCCTACTGTTTGGACTTGGTGGTGCACATTTAGCCTATAGCCTGTTTTAGAGAAATGTCATCATTGTCATGACTTGACTTTAACATTAATCTGAAGACTGTTATTTATCTAATTAATTAGCTAAATTGTTACCCGATTAAATGAATCATGTAACAATTAACTCATTAGGATCTGGGGCACCACAAGAGTGGTTCTTTAAAGAGTTACCATCTCCTGAATTAAACTCTAAAAGGTCTATACCTATCACATCTATAAACAGTCAACTTATTAATCATAACCTCTTATCATATCATCATGCTGACAGTCGTAACCTTGCATCTGCAAAAACCTGAGCCTTACTTATGATTCAGTACTACACAAATTGGTTTAATTATTTATTTACTAGCTAATTAAATGGAAACACAGGATAAACATACACACTCTGCACCAGTTATTGACTGGAGACTTAATACGCTGAAATCAGGTCCCTAGCGGAATGACAACAACATGGCTGCTTGTTAAAGAAGAGATAGAGAGGGACAGAGACACTTATACTTGATACATTCAGAAAGCCATATACTTTGCACATGAACCGCCGTCCGCATTGAGTAAGAAATCATGAATGGATTTACGTGAAATGCCTGGGTTCGCCGGGGGTCTCTCGGTGAACAGGGCAACCTTGGAAAGGGGGTTGGGCCTTTTCTCTGCACGCTTGTAAGGCTCTGATTGTCCGAAATGGTTCCAACAAGTATTCTACTGTTGTCCTTCTTTGAAGTTGTCCAGTATCTGGTAACTTGTCTTGTAGTCCTGAACAGAACTACAGAGTTTATTTTCCTTCCATTCGCTCATGAAGAGGCTTCTTTGAAGATAGGCTAGCCAGCCGTATCGATGGTTCCCCAGTGGGGTGATGAGAGTAGCATAATACGATGGTTTGAGCAGAGTAATAGGATGGTCCTACTTACATTTACATTTACATTTTAGTCATTTAGCAGACGCTCTTATCCAGAGCGACTTACAGTTAGTGAGTGCATACTTAAATTCACTTTCGTGCATACTTAAATTCACTTTCGAAGATACTTTACTTAAGACAGCTAATCAGCCGTACCAGTGATTGTCCGGGAAGTGAGTTTATCGTCTACTCCTCGTGTTGAGATTCAAAGTTCAAACCATTTTAAACACGAAACTTCCGATTCACGCTTTTCTGGTCTGATGTGTTAATTCGTAACCCATCATTTATACATTCTGCTCGAAAGGGGCGGTTCCGACAGGCTGACACCCTCCCTGACCTCACTCCGGGGCGGTGACTACTCACTGTGCAAAGTTCATAGAAAACAATTATCTCTTATAGCTTCTCAAATCACAACCCTCTCTTAACCCTCCTATTATGTTGCGGGTCAATTTGACCCATTTCCATTTTTGAGTGGTCTAAAATACTAGTTAACCTCTCTTTTTCTCCATGAAATAAAATTCCTTTTCCTAATTTAGGGTCATGAATCTAACTGCAAAATGTGGACACACTGATGTATAGATTTTGTATACATGATGTTGTGGGTCATTTTGACCCGGAGGCTTTCATGTGTATAGATATTTGCTCAGGTCCAAGTGTCTTTGGTGTATTTTGTTTTGACTGGTTCTGGTTGCACTTTTATAATTATGTTTGGGTGAAAAGGAGCTTTCCCAAGCTTCTCCTTCTCAGTGCGAGAGCAGCAGATCTCTGAGCTCCAAAAGATTTTCAGTCAATGAAGCCTTATCACAACTTCTGGACTGTGAATATTGTAAGAGCTTTCATTGTCTGCTTATATGCCCCCTTTATTTATCCTACGGTTCTGACTTGGTGTACAGGCAGAACACTATAAGAACGGCCCATGTTCTGAATTCTGTCTCTCTACATTTCAAAAGTGCTGAACAAATAGTTATATTGACTACGTCCGTCCTAGCTCACTCATTAATGTCTTAATAGAAATGACGGATTGCCTCTTATGCGCTTGTCGTCCCCTTATGCCATAGTTTGTACATCTCAAATGTCAGTAGAAACCACATTTGTTTAAGCAAGTCAGCCATATCAGCTATGTTTTTTTAAAAGGCAGCAAACGAGGCTGAATAAACACTTTCGCTGCCAGACAAGGCTCCGCTGATAGCCAGGTGTAGCAGTGGTAAGGTGTTGGGACTCTGCTGTTGGGACATCTTTATGTAGGCCCTAACAGTTTGTCGGCACTGTTTATCACCGTTATACTGCAATTAATATATTGTTTAGTGTTGTGTAGTGGCTTTGCTGAAATGTAAAAAAATAAAATAATGGGAGTTTGCCCCACCAAGATTTACATGCTAAAATCGCCACTGGCCTTTTATCGTCTAGACATGATGTTGAAATATCTTCTCCCTTACAAAAAAAGATTGCAAATGTGCAGTAACTGCAGTCAACTGTGGTATTTTGGACACAGTAATTGCAGAATAACTGCAGTGTACTGCAGGTGATTTGTAGTTATACTGCACTCTGACTACAATCTTTTTTCATAAGGGCATGCCTAGAATAAAAACCACCAGGCTTCTGTCATAGAATCAATTTAATTTAAAAAA
This sequence comes from Coregonus clupeaformis, assembly GCF_020615455.1. Lineage (NCBI taxonomy): Eukaryota > Metazoa > Chordata > Actinopteri > Salmoniformes > Salmonidae > Coregonus > Coregonus clupeaformis. The sequence goes on from NC_059209.1 coordinate 8,904,549, forward strand.
TCAAGAATTACAGGGGGTAGTTTGGAAAAATGAATCCAATGCAAATCTTCGTCTGGAATAAGGCACTTGTATAATAATTACATAACCAACACCACTAGTAATACTATAGCTGTCTGTTGCTCCCCACTTCAAACTTTCCTTGTCAATTCATTTGATAGGCAACCCAGATAACACATTTTGGTTCTGGGAACGTTCCCTGAAGGTTATGAGAACGTTCACTGAACGTTGTGGGAACATTACCTGAACGTTGCACCAATGTTCCCTAAAGGTTCAAACGGATGGTTTTCTTAACGTTCTTTGAACATTCTCTTTTGGTTGTATGAAGGTAGCGGGGAACGTTTTGGGAACGTTCTCTGAAGGTTACAAAGTTGGGGAAACACACACCCAGGATTACAGAAGTAAACATTAATAATTAACACAATTATCATTTCAGTTATCAATTTGTTTTATAAAACAGGTTTGGCGAAATCTGCAATCTGATTGGTACACACACACACACACACAATTAAATATGAACAGTTGGTTCTTCTATTTATTCTCAGTAATACCAATTACCCAGCTGAAGATATTTGTGACTCGTTTCAGGAAACTAGGCATATGTTGCACGTCACTACTTCACAGGAGAGGCATTTGAACGTAAACATGTTCGTTTTTTAATCAAAATGCGTTTTTTGGCAGAAATGCCTTCTGGAACATATGAACTTTCATGTGCCTTAATAACAAACGTGTATGCCATCTGTAAATACGAACAATATTGTTAGATTACAAGCTTAGTTGGTTTAGCCACAGAAAAAGACAGGAACCTTCCCGCTAGCCACGATTGACTGAGATAATGGATGGGCTGGACATGCCGAGAGATGGGTTCAGATTGGTCTGCCATGTAGCACGCTTCTGTCTATAATGAGCTGCTCAGTATGTGTAGGTAATCCTTTCTAATGCAGATTTTTTTCAAAGATAGCTCTCCACTTTCTGAAGGACCGAGTTTTGAAATCAGTGGAATGCCTGGTGGAAGCAGAGTATGATAGCTAAGGAGATGACAAAAATTCAGGCGTTTGATTGCAAATGTGGAGGGAGTTGAAAAAAGAACACAAAAGAATGTTGTATAAAACACCTGTCTCCGGATTACATCTTCACACTAAGGGCAACCATGGCATCTGTGACAGAGAGGGACAAGCATTCATCCATGTATATGGGTAAGAGAGTCTATCTAGCTACATTTTCAGATGTTATAGCTACGTTTCTAATTTTGTCAGTCGTTTTCATTGTAAGTTAAAGCGTACTGTTAGCTAGCTAGCTAACGTTAGCTGGCTGGCTCGCTAGCTAACATTACATGTGTGATCTGTGTAGTAATATTATTCGTATCTCAGAGCCATTTGCATTGCTAGTTATAGCCTAATGTTAGCTAGCTAGCTAACATTGAACCTAGCTAGTTGGTTAGCATTTGGCATTCAGGGTAGTTATGAGTTGGGATTATGGTTAATTGTTTAGCTAGATTGCTAGCTAGCTACATGTCTAAACAAAAGACTCCATTATGCAAGTAACCATTTCACTGTACCGTTTATACCTTCTGTAGAGTGTGCATGTGACAAAGAAACTTTGATTTTATTTGATATAGTGTGTGTTTACCAGAGACGGTAATGTGAAGAACAACATGACCTGCACCAAAGTCAAATTAGGATATAACGTTAGGCCAACGAGACAGTGTTCAAGTTCTAAAATTCTCCGGTAGAATGCCCTGCTTTTAATTCGTGTCACTTACAACCGTAAGCTATTTTCTGTAATTAGCTCGCCATTAACTTGTAAATAATTATCTTGTGAGTTTATTTTCATGTAATAATGAATGACAACTGTAGACAGACATGTCGATAGACGTAGTATAAACCAGCCTTTAGTCTTTAAATCTTTGGTTGTTTAGTACACGACAGTACTCACTGTTTTGCACATGGCCTCACATGTGAATCCTTAAAGAGATGGGTGGGGCTAAGACTTAAGAGGGTGTGAACGATGCTGAATGGGTGTAGACAAAGAAGAGCTCTCCAGTAGGTGTACCAAAACATTCAAGGGCCATTTTCTCAAAAGTGTGGTTACAAGTTTATCAACTGTCAAAGCAGAATTACGTTCCCATTGTTCCTCAACTGTAGTGTATGATATACAATTTTCTAGCTCTGAGTCTCTACTTTTATCTAAAGTAAAAAACACAATTTCAAATTTTGCTACATAAGACCAAATCGAGCCGATCGGTCACATAAAATAAGACTTTATATGGACAAATACAACTCATAGAATAAAAAAGAAAGTTTAGTCTTCCAAGACTTAAAAATAACTGATATTGGCACAAGATGGAGTGAATGTTGGAACATCACTAATGAAATTACAGCTAACAAAAATGTACAATTAATCCAGTATATACTAATGTATAAAATGTATTATACAAGAGAAAAATCACATTCTACAGCACAACAGCAGAGTCATGTCTTAAGTGTAAAAGTAACAATGACTCAATAATCCATGCCTTCTGCGAATTATATTAAGTCCAAAAGTTATGAGCATGAGTTAGAAAGTTGTCTGTCAGAAGTTTCACAATGTAAATGTACTTTTAATCCATCTGTCTGCGTATTTCAAGACATGGCTGTCACGGATTCCGCCGAGGCTGCTCCTCCTCCTTGGGGTATCAGCCGGTTCTGGCACCCTGGCATCAGAGCCAGATCGAGGCTCCTGCGGTGGATGTATGGTTTCGGCGCTCGGAGGAGACATGGAACGCTGCGCATGTCCATCTGCAGCGGGCTATCCGCAGTGAGGGTCCAGTGTATGCACCTGGAGATCGAGTCTGGCTCTCGACTCGAAACCTGCCCCTTCGCCTGCCCTGCCGGAAGCTGGGTCGGCGGTTTGTGGGGCCATTTAAAGTCCTGAGGAGATTGAACGAGGTATGTTACAGGTTACAACTGCCAAATGATTATCGCATTAACCCCTCGTTCCATGTGTCTCTCCTCAGGCCGGTGGTAGCTGGTCCACTCCAGGACAATGAGATACGGGAGGCTCCCTCCGCCCACACTGGACATCGAGGGGTGCTCCGGCGTACTCAGTCCGGTCCATCGTGGATTCGAGACGTGGATGGGGGGTCTGCAGTATCTCATGGAGTGGGAGGGGTACGGTCCGGAGGAACGGTGCTGGGTGCCTAGGAGGGACATTTTAGATCCCTCCCTCCTGACGGAGTTCCACCGGAGTCATCCCACTCGCCCCTGCTCCGCGTCCTCCTGGCCGTCCCCCGAGGCCGGGTCGGCGCACGGCTGGAGCCGCCGCGTCAAGGGGGGTACTGTCACGGATTCCGCCGAGGCTGCTCCTCCTCCTTGCTCGGGCAGGCTTCGGCGTTCGTCGTCCCCGGAGTACTAGCTACTACCGATCGATGTTTTCGGTGTTTGTCTTGTGTTGTCTAGTTTGTACACCTGTTGCTTATTTTGTGTTGATTGTGTAACATATAAGTTCCCTTGTTTTACGTTTGGCCTTTGTGTGTTATTGTATTTTTGTCTTGTTGATGTTCGGCATACCTAGTTCGCCTTTTACGCACAGAGTGTGTTACTCCTCCAGTGTTGTGGAGACTTTTGTTTGTGCGTGTTAACTTTAAGTAAAGTAGTCATCCTGTTTCTCTGTGTCCTGCGCCTGACTTCACTGCCACGTACACATCACCCCTTTTGACAGAATAACACACCACCATGGAGTCAGCAGGACCAGCGGTGGTAACGGAGTCTCTGGAGGATCGTGTCAGCAGCCAGGACGCCATGATCCGTAGACTTGGCACCGCCATGGAGGATGTGATGGACACTCTGAGCCGATGGGAAAGAAGAGGCTTGCCCACACCTCCTCCTACAATACCACCACCATCGGCCAGACCCATCGTTCCATCTCCGGAGTCCAGTGGGATTCGGCTCTCGCTCCCGAGGGCATATGATGGCACCGCAGCTGGGAGTCAGGGTTTCCTACTTAAAGTAGAACTCTACCTGGCAACCATTCACCCGGCGCCCTCGGGATACGAGAGTGTTTCCGCCCTCATCTCCTGTCTATCCTGCAAGTCATTGGTGTGGGCCAATGCCGAATGGAGGGGAATAGACGCCGCCACCATCAGCTATGCGGAGTTCTCCCGCCGCTTCAGGGCGGTTTTCGATCATCCCCCAGAGGGTAAAGCGGCGGGGGAGCGTCTGTTCCACCTCCGACAGGGGAAGAGGAGCGCGCAAGAGTTCGCCCTGGATTTCCGGACTCTGGCGGCTAATGCGGGGTGGAATGAGAGGGCCCTCATCGACCACTATCGGTGCAGCCTACGAGAGGATGTTCGCCGAGAGTTGGCCTGCAGGGACACCAACCTAAGCTTCGATCAGTTGGTGGACATGTCGATCCGTCTGGATACCCTGCTGGCTAACCGCGGACGTCCGGAGTTGGGGCCGTCCATTCCATCCCCCAGCACATCCGAGCCGAGCCCTATGGAGCTCGGGGGTGCTGGTGCTAGAGAGAGGAGAGAGAGACCCGAGAGAGGCCGTCCCTGCACCAACTGTGGCCGTAGAGGACACACTGCAGCTCAGTGCTGGGGAGGGTCTCCTGGGGATCGAGGCAACAGGTCACGCACTGATGAGTCATTTCAGGTGAGTAGGCGCCCAACTCACCCAGAGCTCTCTGTTGTCCACTTGTGTATTCAAGTTGAATTTCCCCAGGTTTCATCTCATTCCCAGCATAAGGCGCTAGTCGATTCAGGCGCAGCTGGGAATTTTATTGATCGTAACTTCTGTGTTAAGTTAGGGATTCCCCTCCAACCAGTAGATGTGCCTTTTCCTATCCATGCTCTAGATAGCAGTCCTTTGGGATCAGGTTTAATTAGGGAGGTCACGGCGCCACTAAAGATGAAGACGCAGGGGGGTCATGAGGAAATCATACAGTTGTATCTGATCGACTCTCCTGCGTTTCCCGTGGTGCTGGGGCTTCCTTGGTTAATCTCTCATGACCCCACCATTTCGTGGCAACAGAGGGCTCTCAGGGAGTGGTCTGATCAATGTGTCGGGTGGTGTATAGGTGTTTCCGTAGGGGCGACCACGGTGGAAAGTCCGAACCAAATGCCCGCACTGCACATTCCTCCTGAGTATGATGATTTGGCACTCGTGTTCAGTAAGAAGAGGGCGACACAATTGCCACCTCATAGACCGGGGGATTGTGCGATAGACCTCCAGGCAGGTGCTGCACTTCCGCGTAGTCATGTGTATCCTCTGTCTCAAGAGGAGACGGCGGCTATGGAGACATACATCGCTGAGTCTCTGGGACAGGGATACATACGGCCCTCCACTTCTCCTGCGTCCTCAAGTTTCTTTTTTGTGAAGAAGAAGGATGGAGGTTTGCGCCCGTGTATTGATTACCGTAGTCTCAATCAGATCACTGTTAAATACAGTTATCCTCTCCCTCTGATTGCGAGTATGACGGAGTCATCACACGGAGCGCGCTTCTTCACAAAATTGGATCTCAGGAGCGCCTACAACCTGGTGCGCATTAGGGAGGGAGATGAATGGAAAACAGCATTTAGTACCACCTCGGGTCACTATGAGTATCTCGTCATGCCATACGGGTTAATGAATGCTCCTTCAGTCTTCCAATCATTTGTGGACGAGATTTTCCGGGATTTGCATGGGCAGGGTGTAGTGGTGTATATTGACGACATTCTAGTATACTCTGCTACACGAGCCAAGCATGTGGCCCTGGTGCGTCGAGTGTTGGGTAGGCTGTTGGAACATGACTTGTATGTGAAGGCGGAGAAATGCCTGTTTTTCCAGGAGTCCATCTCCTTCCTGGGCCATCGGTTGTCCGCGTCAGGGGTGGAGATGGAGATTGACCGCGTTTCAGCCGTGCGTAATTGGCAGACTCCTACCACGGTTAAGGAGGTGCAGCGGTTTTTGGGTTTTGCCAATTACTACCGGAGGTTTATCCGGGGTTTTGGACAGGTAGCAGCTCCCATCACCTCCCTGCTAAAGGGGGCCCCGGTGCGTTTGCAGTCGTCGGCTGAGGCGGACAGGGCATTTAGACAACTGAAGGACCTGTTCACCTCGGTCCCGGTGCTGGCACATCCTGACCCCTCTTTGGCGTTCCAAGTGGAGGTGGACGCGTCAGAGGCGGGTATTGGGGCTGTACTGTCTCAATGCTCGGGCACGCCTCCTAAACTCCGGCCCTGTGCTTTTTACTCTAAGAAGCTCAGCCCGGCGGAACATAATTACGACATGGGGGACAGGGAGCTGCTAGCTGTGGTCCAAGCCCTAAAGGTGTGGAGGCATTGGCTTGAGGGGGCTCAACACCCTTTTCTCATTCTGACTGACCATCGTAACCTGGAGTACATCCGGGCAGCTAGGAGACTGAACCCTCGTCAGGCTAGGTGGGCCATGTTTCTGGCCCGGTTTGTCTTTAAGCTCACCTATATACCAGGGTCACAGAACGTTAAGGCAGACGCCCTGTCCCGGCGATATGACACAGAGGAGAGGTCCATTGAGCCCACTCCCATACTGCCGGAGTCTTGTCTGGTGGCACCGGTGGTGTGGGAGGTCGATGCGGAGATCGAGCGGGCGTTACGTTCCGACCCTACTCCTCCAGAGTGTCCGGAGGGGCGGAAGTATGTGCCGCTCGAGATTCGTGATCGACTAATTTATTGGGCTCATACATCACCCTCCTCTGGACATCCTGGTATTGGCCGGACAGTGCACTGCCTTAGTGAAAAGTACTGGTGGCCAACATTGGCAAAAGACGTGAGGGTTTATGTCTCCTCCTGCTCGGTGTGCGCTCAGTGTAAGGCGCCTAGACACCTGCCCAGGGGGAAGTTACAACCCCTACCCGTTCCACAACGGCCGTGGTCTCACCTAACGGTAGACTTTGTCACGGACCTTCCCCCCTCCCAGGGGAATACCACTATTTTGGTCGTTGTGGATCGGTTTTCTAAGGCCTGTCGTCTCATCCCAATGCCGGGTCTCCCTACTGCCCTACAAACTGCTGAGGCCCTGTTTACTTACGTCTTCCGGCACTACGGGGTACCTGAGGATATAGTGTCTGATCGGGGTCCCCAGGTCACCTCTAGAGTCTGGAGGGCGTTTATGGAACGCTTGGGGGTCTCGGTTAGCCTTACCTCGGGTTTCCACCCTGAGAGTAATGGGCAGGTGGAGAGAGTAAACCAGGTTGTGGGTAGGTTTCTGAGGTCTTATTGCCAGGACCGGCAGGAGGAGTGGTTGGGGTATATCCCCTGGGCAGAGATTGCCCAGAACTCCCTTCGCCACTCCTCTACGAATCTGACCCCTTTTCAGTGTGTGTTGGGGTATCAGCCGGTTCTGGCACCCTGGCATCAGAGCCAGATCGAGGCTCCTGCGGTGGATGAATGGTTTTGGCGCTCGGAGGAGACATGGAACGCTGCGCATGTCCATCTGCAGCGGGCTATCCGCAGTGAGGGTCCAGTGTATGCACCTGGAGATCGAGTCTGGCTCTCGACTCGAAACCTGCCCCTTCGCCTGCCCTGCCGGAAGCTGGGTCGGCGGTTTGTGGGGCCATTTAAAGTCCTGAGGAGATTGAACGAGGTATGTTACAGGTTACAACTGCCAAATGATTATCGCATTAACCCCTCGTTCCATGTGTCTCTCCTCAGGCCGGTGGTAGCTGGTCCACTCCAGGACAATGAGATACGGGAGGCTCCTCCGCCCACACTGGACATCGAGGGGGCTCCGGCGTACTCAGTCCGGTCCATCGTGGATTCGAGACGTCGGATGGGGGGTCTGCAGTATCTCATGGAGTGGGAGGGGTACGGTCCGGAGGAACGGTGCTGGGTGCCTAGGAGGGACATTTTAGATCCCTCCCTCCTGACGGAGTTCCACCGGAGTCATCCCACTCGCCCTGCTCCGCGTCCTCCTGGCCGTCCCCGAGGCCGGGGTCGGCGCACGGCTGGAGCCGCGCGTCAAGGGGGGGGTACTGTCACGGATTCCGCCGAGGCTGCTCCTCCTCCTTGCTCGGGCAGGCTTCGGCGTTCGTCGTCCCCGGAGTACTAGCTACTGCCGATCGATGTTTTCGGTGTTTGTCTTGTGTTGTCTAGTTTGTACACCTGTTGCTTATTTTGTGTTGATTGTGTAACATATAAGTTCCCTTGTTTTTACGTTTGGCCTTTGTGTGTTATTGTATTTTTGTCTTGTTGATGTTCGGCATACCTAGTTCGCCTTTTACACACAGAGTGTGTTACTCCTCCAGTGTTGTGGAGACTTTTGTTTGTGCGTGTTAACTTTAAGTAAAGTAGTCATCCTGTTTCTCTGTGTCCTGCGCCTGACTTCACTGCCGCGTACACATCACCCCTTTTGACAATGGCATATGAGTAAGCAGTGAGATACCCGACGGGTTGGACGATATACAAAAGTATGTGGACACCCCTTCAAATTAGTGGATTTGGCTATTTCAGCCACACCCGTTGCTGAGAGGTGTATAAAATCGAGCACACAGCCATGCAATTTCCATAGACTAACATTAGCAGTAGAATGGTCTTACTGAAGAGCTCAGTGACTTTCAACGTGGCACCATCATAGGATGCAACCTTTCCAACAAGTCAGTTCGTCAGATTTCTGCCCTGCTAAAGATGCCACAGTCAACTGTAAGTGCTATTATTGTGAAGTGGAAAGGTCTAGGAGCAACAACGGTTCAGCCGCAAAGTGGTAGACCACACAAGCTCACAGAACGGGACCTTATTCTAAAATCTATTTAAATGTTTTTTTCCCCTCAACAATCTACAAACAATACCCCATGATGACAAAGCAAAAACAGGTTTTTAGAAATTGAACTCTATGGCATTCAGGCCAAAGAGTTCAATCTTGGTTTCATCAGACTAAAGAATCTTGTTTCTCATGGTCTGAGAGTCCTTTAGGTGCCTTTTGACAAACTCCAAGCGGGCTGTCATGTGCCTTCTACTGAGGAGTGGCTTCCGTCTGGCCACTCTACCATAAAGGCCTGATTGGTGGAGTGCTGCAGAGATGGTTGTCCTTCTGGAAGGTTCTCCGATCTCAACAGAGGAACTCTGGAGCTCTGTCAGTGACCATCGGGTTCTTGGTCACCTCCCTGACCAAGGTCCTTCTCTCCTGATTGCTCAGTTTGGCGGGCGGCCAGCTCTAGGAAGAGTCTTGGGGGTTTCAAACTTCTTCCATTTAAGAATGATGAAGGCAACTGTGTTCTTGGGGACCTTCAATGCTGCAAAAATGTTTTGGTACCCTTCCCCAGATCTGTGCCTCGACACAATCCTGTCTCGGGGGTCTCCAAACAATTCCTTCGACCTCATGGTTTAGTTTTTGCTCTGGCATGCACTGTCAACTGTGGGACCTTATATAGACGGGTGTGTGCCTTTCCAAATCATGTCTAATCAATTGAATTTACCACAGGTGGACTCCAATCAAGTTTTATAAACATCTCAAGGATGATCAATGGAAACAGGATGCACCTGAGCTAAATTTCGAGTCTCATAGCAAAGGGTCTGAATACTTATGTAAATAAGGTATTTCAGTTTTGTATTTTTAATAAATTATCAAAAATTTCTAAAAACCTGTTTTCGCTTTGTCATTATGGGGTATTGTGCGTAGATTGATCAGGACATTTATGTGGAAAAAGTCAAGGGGTCTGAATACTTTCCGAATGCACTGTATATATTAACAGTTAACACATTTATAATTTTAGTTAACAATTTAGAAATCTGCAATCTGATTGGCACACACAAACACACACACACACACAGGATTACACAATTGTCTTGTCTGAACACCGTCTATTGTACAGGGGAGTCAAGGGCTCACTCCTCCACAAACTCATCTGCAACCCTCTCTGCAACCTGTAAAACAAAGAGTTCTTAATTAGTTATATTCTATTATCCGGGTTCTTAAGGATATTGTGTCATTCCTAAAAGTTTAGCATTGTGCATTGGTAGTTCATTTGTAATTAACTTATGTTTAAAAAAAATTCTGTGCTTTGACCAGAAAAATCGGAAATCATATGCATTTGCTGGGTTTTAAATCCAAACCAGAATAGAAAAATAAAACATGACTCAATCCAATGGTTTAATGAGGGGTGCCATTGGTGCACATTTATGGAGGTAGAGTAGGGTTTCTTAAACTATGGGGCAGAGCCCAGGTTATATGAGAGGTGGGTTGCAAGTTAAAACATTTATAATCACATATACGTAATACTATTTCTTCTTAATTTGGCTTGTTGGAGAACAGTTCATTCCTAATTTGGGTCTCGAACTTAACCCCTTAGGTAGAGAACCAGGACATAACACAAATCATATCACATACACACAAAGGTGATGAGAGAGAGAATGCAGTATTGATCAGAAAGCAGACGGAGCAGGAACTCAGCAGAACCCTGACCGGGAAAGACGGTCACTACCTGGGCCAAATTATTGTCATTGACTGTTGGTGTACTTTGTAAGAGCCATTTTGCCAGTCTGTGGTCAGGTTTCAAGAAAACTGCACAGCGCAGAAAGCACACTGAGGATGATTACTTTCTGTGTAGCAGTGACATTGGTTGTGATGACAATTTGTCAAATTCGCAATCAAAGGATCAAGGAGGGGAAGCCTTTATCCTGCATCATCAAGTGTCTGCACTCACAATGATTAAGGCAGGGATGGCAACTCTTGCTGTACATGCTCCTGCTCTTAAAGAGAAATGTGTGCTGAAGGAATAAGAGAGAGAAAACAAACAAGGAAAAGTAGGCAGCTTGAACTGGACATCAAATATCTAGCAATATGGGTGCCCTCAATGTTTAAAAGCAGTGAGAAGAGGAGAGACATGAGGGGCGACACGAAAGCTCCCACTAGGATGGACTCACAACAAAAAAACCTTGCTCAATAACTAACACTGAAACAAAACCCTAACTCTCATTCTGTGTCACACACTCAGAATGTGCAGCCTAAGGATACAATATACACACAGGAGGACCAAGGACAAGATTAATCCTCCTCCAGACCCCCTGACTCTCTTAAGCCTCCAGCCTATGTCTCAATCAGGCATCAGACCCATGTCTCAATCAGGCCTCAGACCCATGTCTCAATCAGACCCCCAGAAATGTTTGGGCTCAACCATGTATCCGTCAGAGCCCTTGATTCCACCAGTAGACTCAGGCCTCTCTTAGACCCCATAAGTCAAACTTTCCTAACACTAACTGAAAATACACTCCATGTATCTAGATTGATCTGTGAAGATGGTCACTCAGTGTAACAGTGTACAAAACAAAGGAAATGCAAGGTGAAGATCACCTTTCTACAGGAAGAGAAATGTATTCTGGCTGCTCATAGGAACCTTGCTGCCTGCCTCTCAACCAAACAAATAGCCCTTGCTAACCATTAAACATCTGGTCATGTTGGGGCCAGGAAGCAAGTGTAAGAACTGGACACGCACTGAGGAAGGCACAAGCTGAAACATATCCGTGTAGTGAAATAAGACATTTTGCTACTATGAATAACAAAATAAACACAAAGCTTTAACTGCAAATCAAATCAAGTGAGTGCTGATCTGTTCTCAATTTTTAACTGAACAAGTTCAACCATTTGCTAGACCAGCAGGATAACTCCCTCGTCGATTGACGCATCAGTGCATAAATCTAAGTTACATAACAAAAACATCCCCCTTAAAATGGGTCAGTTTAAGCTAGAGATATGTTTTCTTGCATTGGATGAGTCTCACGAACACGATGGTGTTCTCCGTTTTGCTCACAAGTGTCCGGAGACTCGTCTGATGTCGGTAAAGTCGATGTGCCAACTTCTGTTTGGTAGCGTCCGAACCGCTTGGGCTACAAACTAATTGGAACCCACTGTGGAAAGGGGAGATTCTCATGAAGATGATGGTGTTTTCCGTTTTGCTCTACAACCCCCGCAAGTGTCACAGGACTCGTCTGAAGGTAACCGGTACCGGATTTTAAAAAGTACTGGAAGTATGAAGGTAGTTTTGTGCATACCCCCAAAAAAAGTTTTAAATATGTGTAAAAAATAATGATTTATATATATCTATATATATACACAGTACCAGTCGAAAGTTTGGACACACCTACTCATTCCAGGGTTTTTCTTTATTTTTACTATTTTCTACATTGTAGAATAAAAGTGAAGACATCAAAACTATGAAATAACACATATGGAATCATGTAGTAACCAAAAAAGTGTTAAACAAATCAAAATGTTATATTTGAGATTCTTCAAATAGCCACCCTTTGCCTTGATGACAGCTTTTCACACTCTTAGCATTCTCTCAACCAGCTTCACCTGGAATGCTTTTCCAACAGTCTTGAAGGAGTTCCCACATATGCTGAGCACTTGTTGGCTGCTTTTCCTTCACTCTGCGGTCCGACTCATTCCAAACCATCTCAATTGGGTTGAGGTCGGGGGATTGTGGAGGCCAGGTCATCTGATGCAGCACTCCATCACTCTCCTTCTTGGTAAAATAGCCCTTACACAGCCTGGAAGTGTGTTGGGTCATTGTCCTGTTGAAAAACAAATGATAGTCCCACTAAGCCCAAAACAGATGGGATGGCGTAACACTGCAGAATGCTGTGGTAGCCATGCTGGTTAAGTGTGCCTTGAATTCTAAATAAATCACAGACAGTGTCACCAGCAAAGCACCCCCACACCCCCACACCGTAACACCTCCTCCTCCATGCTTTAAGGTGGGAAATGCACATGTGGATATCATCCATTCACCCACACCGCGTCTCACAAAGCTACGGTGGTTGGAACCAAAATCTCCAATTTGGACTCCAGACCAAAGGACACATTTCCACCGGTCGAATGTCCTTTGCTCGTGTTTCTTGGCCCAAGCAAGTCTCTTCTTATTATTGGTGTCCTTTAGTAGTGGTTTCTTTGCAGCAATTCGACCATGAAGGCCTGATTCACACAGTCTCCTCTGAACAGCTGATTTTGAGATGTTTCTGTTACTTGAACTCTGTGAAGCATTTATTTGGGCTGCAATTTCTGAGGCTGGTAACTCTAATGAACTTATCCACTGCAGCAGAGGTAACTCTGGGTCTTCCATTCCAGTGGTGGTCCTCATGAGAGCCAGTTTCATCATAGCTCTTGATGGTTTTTGCGACTGCACTTGAAGAAACTTTCAAAGTTCTTGAACTTTTCCATTTTGACTGACCTTCATGTCTTAAAGTAATGATGGACTGTTGTTTCTCTTTGCTTATTTGAGCTGTTCTTGCCATAATATGGACTTGGTCTTTTACTTGTCACAACACAACTGATTGGCTCAAACGCATTAAGAAGGAAAGAAATTCCACAAATTAACTTTTAACAAGGCACACCTGTTAATTGAAATGCATTCCAGGTGACTATCTCATGAAGCTGGTTGAGAGAATGTCAAGTGTACAAAGCTGTCATCAAGGCAAAGGGTGTCTATTTGAAGAATCTCATTTATAAAATAGATTTGGATTCGTTTAACACTTTTTTGGTTACTACATGATTCCATATATGTTATTTCATAGTTTTGATGTCTTCACTATTATTCTACAATGTAGAAAATAGTAAAAATAAAGAAAAACACTTGAATGAGTAGGTGTGTCCAAACTTTTAACTGGTATATTTCCTGATTTCAAAAATAATAATATCTCCTAGATTTAAGACAGACACTTCAAACATTGTTTCTTATCATTTATTTTTTGACTTCATTTCTCCTCCATGCATCAAATGAGATTAGAGTCTAAGACATTTCGGAGGGGGGTGCTAAGGTGATATATGGAATTGTTTTAAGATGGGCATACTATGGATAATTTAGCGATTTGATTTGGAATTTTGGGACCCATTTAGGCATAAGAAATATTTGATAAAATATGCACCATAACGTTGGATGCCAACCGTCGATAAAACCCACCAAAGAAGAAGAAGTGTAGGTAACTTTCTAATGCAGCTTTTATATATATATATATATATATATATATATATATATATATATATATATATATATATATATATATATCACGTAGTAGAACTTCATAACTGTTGCTCTCCACTTACTGGAGGACCGAGTTATGAAATCTGTGGAATTAGAGTATGATAGCTAAAGAGATGGAGAAAATTCTGGCGTTTGATTGCAAATATGCAGACTGAGTCGAAAAGAGAATACACAGAAGGCTGTTGTATAAAACGCCTGTCTCTGGATTACATCTTCAAACTAAGGTCAACCATGGCATCCATGACAGAGAGGGAGAAGCGTCCATCCATGTAAAGGGGTAAAATAGTCTAGCTAGCTACATTTTCAGATATTGTATGTTTCAAAATTAGTCCAAAAATCGTTTTCATTTCAAGTTAAAGTGTGCTGTTAGCTAGATAATGTTAGCTGGATGGCTAGTTATATCCTAATGTAAGCTAGCAAACATTGAGCCTGATTGGTTAGCTACCTGCAGATTCATGCAGTGTAGTAACGTTACGAGTTGGGATTATGGTTCATTGTTTAGCTAGCAAGCTACATGTCTAAACAAAAGACTCCACTATGCAAGTAACCATTTCAATAGAATGTTCATGATGTCACTGCGACAACTGTCGATGGACGTAGCTGGTAAATTCGCTCTGGCTATCTACTCTGATTTCAGAACACTCGTCTGAGTGTGCCAGAGCGGAGAATAATTGACGAATTTACGAACGCTCAACACCCGTTGAATATGGCCGTTGTCAGTAAACGTTTGCAAAAAAGCGTAATTAAATTGTTGCCAGCAGCACAGTTACAGTCACCAACGCTCTGGATAACATAAAAACAGCTTAACCAGCTCTGCTAGGGCGAGTAAAATGGTCAGAGTGAGCTGTTCTCTCATTTGTGTCTGGAAGTAGCTAGCAAGCTAGCCAATGTTAGCCAGTTAGCTTGGGTGCTTGACTGCTGTTGTTAGGTCAGAAAGCTCGGATCAACCCTACTTCTCGGCCAGAGCGCCCAGTGTGCGCTCTGAATGCTCCGAAAGCAAAACACTCTGAATTTAAGAACGGACAATCTGACAACGCTCTCTGAGCACACTCTGGCACTACAAATTAAATTTACGAACTCACCCGTAGTATAAACCAGCCTTTAGTCTTGAAATCTTTGGTTGTTTAGTACATGGCCTCACGTGAATCCTTAAAGAGATGGGTGGGGCTGAGGCTTTAGAGGGTGCGAACAATGCTGAATGGGTGTAGACAAAGAAGAGCTCTACAGTAGATGTACTAAAACATTCAAGGGCCATTTTCTCAAAGGTGAGGTTACAAGTTTATCAACTTTCAAAGCAGAATTACTTTCCTATTGTTCCTAAACTGTAGTGTATGATATACCATTTTCTAGCTCTGAGTCTCTACTTTTATCCAATGTAAAAAACACAATTTCAAATTTTGCTACATAAGTCTGAATCGAGCCAGTTGGTCACATATATAGCATTTTGTTGGTGGCAAGAATTTTGTATAATAATTGAAATTGAAAAACTCGAAGTGTTGAATCAAGTGTTGTTTTTTGTATTAGTTCATATGTTATGTGCCATGGAATCGGTACATCGAAAATCTCTTCCCAGCTATTTTGCAACCTGTATGGCGCACCTGTCAACATTTTTGTCCTCAAATGAAACTGGTATATTTTTCTATTTATGCCAATCCTTTTCAGCTAATTTGTATCTTTAATATATGGCAGGCAAACAAGTTCCCTACCTTCTCCCTTTTCCACTTGCCTCCTCCATTTTTGCAGTAATGATGCAATCAGTTGGTTATAACTTTGATTGAGCAGACGTTCCCTTATATTTTCGATAGCTGTGTGTGACATAACTCCACCATTTCTATTCATAATATAATTAATAAATATAATAACCCCAAAGAAATCCATAAAGAATGTTTTTTTTTTAAATTTTTATCAATCAGTATATTTGAGTTTAACCATAATATTTGTTGTAATATTTGTTCTATCTTTTCTGGATGATAAATTGTAACCAGCTTTGTAAGGCTTGTTTAAGAAAGGGTGACACTTTAAACAAAGTTTCATTTCAATTAGTCGGAAATGAGGGTTGGAATCTGTATAATCGTAAAAAGGCCATTTTTGAACAAAGGATGAGTCTTTCTTAATAATCTACTGGAGAAGCAGTTCGGGTTTAAGTATAACTTATGTATGAGTGAAGCTTTTAGTGAGAGGTTTAATGCTTTAATGTTGAATAATTGTAGACCTCCAAACTCATATTCATTATATAAATAGGCACATTTAATTTTGTCTGGCTTAGCGTTCCAAATAAAGTGAAATATTTTTGCTCATATGGTTTCAAATACGAATCGTCTGGAGTAGGCAGCGCCATTAGTAAATAAGTTAACTGTGATAGGACCAAAGAGTTAATCAATGTGATTTTTCCATAAATGTCACGAATTCCGCCGAGACTGCTCCTCCTCCTTGTTCGGGCAGGCTTCGGCGTTCGTCGTCCCCGGAGTACTAGCTGCTACCGCTTGATGTTCTCTATGTTTGTTTGGTTTTGTCTTGTTGGTGCACCTGTTTCGTATTATGTATTGATTAGGTCACCTATAAGTTTCCTTTGGTTTTGTTTGCAGTTGTGTGTTGTTGAACGCCTGTCCGTTGGTGTATGTTTATTGTTTTCGAGTGTTTAGTGTTTTACGCACCGTTTGCGTAATCGCTCGCCTCCTGTGTGTTGAGGCCCGTTATTTTGTATTTTGTCTTTGTGACAATTAAAGTCGGTTCGACTAAGCTTCTGTGTCCTGCGCCTGACTCCAACACCACATCCACATCAGCCCTTGACAGAACAACACACCGGACTATGGAGTCAGCAGGAGCAGCGGCGGCGACCGAGTCGCTGGAGGATCGGGTCAGCTGCCAGGACGCCCAGATCCAGCAACTCGGCTCCGCCATGCAGGAGGTTATGAACACCCTGCGCCGATGGGAAGGGGGAGGCGTGCCCACACCTCCTCCTACATTACCACCACCATCGGCCAGCCCCACCAGACCAGCTCCGGAATCCAGTGGGATTCGGCTCTCGCTCCGAGGGCGTATGATGGCACCGCAGCCGGGTGTCAGGGGTTCCTCCTTCAGGTGGAACTCTACCTGGCCACCATACACTCGGCGCCCTCGGGATACGAGAGCGTTTCCGCCCTCATCTCCTGTCTCTCCGGCAAGGCGTTGGAGTGGGCCAACGCCGAATGGAGGGGAATAGACGCCGCCACCATCAGCTACGCGGAGTTCTCCCGCCGCTTCAGGGCTGTTTTCGATCACCCTCCTGAGGGTAAAGCGGCGGGGGAGCGTCTGTTCCACCTCCGACAGGGGAAGAGGAGCGCACAGGAGTTCGCCCTGGATTTCCGGACTCTAGCGGCGGATGCGGGGTGGAATGAGAGGGCCCTCGTCGACCACTATCGGTGTAGCCTGCGTGAGGACGTTCGTCGAGAGCTGGCCTGCAGGGACACCAACCTGTCCTTCGACCAGCTAGTGGACATGTCCATTCGTCTGGATACCCTGCTGGCCACCCGTGGACGTCCCGAGTTGGGGCCGTCCATTCCATCCCCCAGCACCTCCGAGCCGAGCCCTATGGAGCTCGGGGGTGCTGGCGCTAGAGAGAGAAGGAGAGAGAACCCGAGGGGGGCCGTCCCCTGCACCAGCTGTGGCCGTGGAGGACACAATGCGGCTAGGTGCTGGGGAGGGTCTCCAGGGAATCGGGGCAACAGGTCGCGCACTGGGGAGTCATTTCAGGTGAGTAGGCACCCCACTCACCCAGAGCTCTCTGTTGTTCACTTGTGTATACCTGTGGTATTTCCTCAGGTTGCATCTCATTCCCAGCATAAGGCGCTAGTCGATTCAGGCGCAGCTGGGAATTTTATTGATCGGAAATTTTGTTCTAAGTTAGGGATTCCCCTCCTGCCCGTTGATGCACCCTTTCCTGTCCATGCCCTAGATAGCCGCCCGTTGGGATCTGGGTTGATTAGGTAGGTCACAGCGCCACTAAAGATGAAGACGCAGGGGGGTCATGAGGAGATTATTCAGTTGTACCTAATTGACTCCCCTGCATATCCCGTGGTGCTGGGGCTTCCTTGGTTAATCACCCATGACCCCACCATTTCGTGGCAACAGAGGGCTCTCAAGGAATGGTCTGGCCAGTGTGTTGGGCGATGTTTAGGTGTTTCCATTGGGGCGACCACGGTGGAGAGTCCGAACCAAGTGCCCGCAATGCACATTCCCCCTGAGTATGAGGATTTGGCACTCGTGTTCAGCAAGACGAGGGCGACGCGATTGCCACCTCATAGACAGAGAGATTGTGCGATAAACCTCCAGACAGATGCGGCACTCCCGCGGAGCCATGTGTATCCTCTGTTTCAAGAGGAGACGGCGGCTATGGAGACATACATAGCTGAGTCCCTGAGACAGGGATACATACGGTCCTCCACTTCCCCTGCGTCCTCAAGTTTCTTTTTGTGAAGAAGAAGGATGGAGGTTTACGCCCGTGCATTGATTACCGTAGTCTCAATCAGATCACTGTGAAATACAGTTACCCTCTACCTCTGATTGCGAGTATGACTGCATCATTACGCGGAGCGCGTTTCTCCACAAAACTGGATCTCAGGAGCGCTTATAACTTGGTGCGCATTAGGGAGGGAGATGAATGGAAGACGGCATTTAGTACCACCTCAGGTCATTATGAGTATCTTGTCATGTCATACGGGTTAATGAATGCTCCTTCAGTCTTCCAATCATTTGTGGACGAGATCTTCCGGGACCTGCATGGGCAGGGAGTGGTAGTGTACATTGACGACATCCTAGTGTACTCTGCTACACGAGCCGAGCATGTAGCCCTGGTGCGCCGAGTGTTGGGGAGGCTGTTGGAGCATGACTTGTATGTCAAGGCAAACCTGGAGTACATCCGGGCAGCTAGGAGATTGAACCCTCGTCAGGCTAGGTGGAACATGTTCCTGACCCGGTTCGTTATTAAGATCACTTACATCCCAGGGTCCCAGAACGGTAAGGCAGACGCCCTGTCCCGGCGGTATGACACAGAGGAGAGGTCCATTGAGCCCACTCCCATACTGCCAGAGTCTTGTCTGGTGGCACCGGTGGTATGGGAGGTCGATGCGGAAATTGAGCGGGCGTTCCGCATCGACCCTACTCCCCCAGAGTGTCCAGTGGGTCGGACGTACGTGCCGCTCGAGGTCCGTGATCGTCTCATTTATTGGGCTCATACGTCACCCTCCTCTGGACATCCAGGTATTGGGCGGACAGTGCACTGCCTTAGTGTTAAGTACTGGTGGCCAACATTGGCTAGGGACGTGAGGGTTTATGTTTCCTCCTGCTCGGTGTGCGCTCAGTGTAAGGCGCCTAGATACCTGCCCAGGGGGAAGTTACAACCCCTGCCCGTTCCACAACGGCCGTGGTCTCACCTCTCGGTGGACTTTGTCACGGACCTTCCCCCCTCTCAGGGGAATACCACTATTCTGGTCGTTGTGGATCGGTTCTCTAAGGCCTGTCGTCTCATTCCAATGCCGGGTCTCCCTACTGCCCTACAGACCGCTGAGGCTTTGTTCACCCACGTCTTCCGGCACTACGGGGTTCCCGAGGATATAGTGTCTGATCGGTGTCCCCAATTCACCTCTAGAGTCTGGAGGGCGTTCATGGAACGCTTGGGGGTCTCGGTTAGCCTTACCTCGGGTTACCACCCTGAGAGTAATGGGCAGGTGGAGAGAGTGAACCAGGATGTGGGTAGGTTTCTGAGATCCTATTGCCAGGGCCGGCCGGAGGAGTGGTCGGGGTATATCCCCTGGGCAGAGATGGCTCAGAACTCTCTCCGCCACTCCTCTACTAACCTGACCCCTTTTCAGTGTGTGTTAGGTTATCAGCCGGTTCTGGCACCATGGCATCAGAGCCAGATCGAGGCTCCTGCGGTGGATGAGTGATTTCGGCGCTCGGAGGAGACGTGGAACGCTGCACACGTACATCTGCAGCGGGCCATCCGCAGGCAGAAGGCGAGCGCCGATCTCCACCGCAGTGAGGGTCCAGTATACGCCCCTGGAGATCGAGTCTGGCTCTCGACTCGAAACCTGCCCCTTCGCCTGCCCTGCCGGAAGCTTGGCCGGCGGTTTGTGGGGCCATTTAAAGTCCTGAGGAGATTGAACGAGGTGTGTTACAAGTTGCAACTGCCTAATGACTATCACATTAACCCCTCGTTCCATGTGTCTCTCCTCAGGCCGGTGGTAGCTGGTCCACTCCAGGAGAGTGAGATAAGAGAGACCCCTCCGCCCCCACTGGACATCGAGGGGGCTCCGGCGTACTCAGTCCGGTCCATCGTGGATTCGAGACGTCGGATGGGGGGGTCTACTATATCTTGTGGAGTGGCTCCTGACTGAGTTCCACCGGAGTCATCCTACGCGCCCTGCTCCACGTCCTTCTGGCCGTACCCGAGGCCGGGGTCGGCGCACGGCTGGAGCCGCGCGTCAAGGGGGGGGGTACTGTCACGAATTCCGCCGAGACTGCTCCTCCTCCTTGTTCAGGCAGGCTTCGGCGTTCGTCGTCCCCGGGGTACTAGCTGCTACCGCTTGATGTTCTCTATGTTTGTTTGGTTTTGTCTTGTTGGTGCACCTGTTTCGTATTATGTATTGATTAGGTCACCTATAAGTTTCCTTTGGTTTTGTTTGCAGTTGTGTGTTGTTGAACGCCTGTCCGTTGGTGTATGTTTATTGTTTTCGAGTGTTTAGTGTTTTACGCACCGTTTGCGTAATCGCTCGCCTCCTGTGTGTTGAGGCCCGTTATTTTGTATTTTGTCTTTGTGACAATTAAAGTCGGTTCGACTAAGCTTCTGTGTCCTGCGCCTGACTCCAACACCGCATCCACATCAGCCCTTGACACATAAATAAACAAGTACTTACTTCTCCATGGTTGCAGAATCATATTTATTTTTGCAAACCTTCTACTGAAATTGGTGGTGGTAAGTTCATTTATATTTTTTGAGATATGAATACCAAGTATGTCTACTTCACCATCCACCCATTTTATTGGTAAACTACAAGGTAGTGTAAACACTGTGTCTTTTAACGATCCAATATGTAATATGATACACTTGTCATAATTAGGTTTTAGTCCAGAGAGGCTAGAAAAGGGATTAAGATCTTTAATGAGACCATGCAGGGATCCAGATTGCGGACATAAGAAAAAACTTCAGTCATCGGCCTACATTGACCATTTTCTTTACAATCCCTGGATGTCTAACCCTTGATGTTTTTGATGGATCTGATTTTAATAGCTAGCATTTCAATGGCCATAATAAATAGATATTGAGACAATGGACAGCCTTGTTTTACTGCTCTTAACAGCTCAATACTTTATGAGAAGTAACCCCTATTTAATATTTTACACTTGGGGTTGCAGTACATAACTTTAACCCATTGTATAAGAGATTCACCGAAATTAAAGTAGTCCAGGCATTTATATATAAATTCTAGTCGTACTTTATCAAACGCCTCTTCAAAATCTACTATGAAGACCAAGCCTGGTATCTTTGATGTTTCATAATGTTCAATTGTTTCAAGTAATTGTCGTATATTATCTCCAACATATCGTCCATGTAAAAAACCTGTCTGATCAGGATGAACAATATCATAAAAAACCTTTTTTATTCTATGTGCTATGCATTTCGCCAGGATTTTCGCATCACAACATTGAAGTGAAAGAGGCCTCCAGTTTTTTAAATGGACTGGATCTTTATACTTACCACCTGGGTCTTGTTTCAGTGGTAATGAAATCAGACCATCTGAAAGTCTACCATTATATAATAATAATAATGGATCTTTGAGTACATCAAAAAAGGTATGATATACCTCTACTGGTATACCATCAAGCCCTGGTGTTTTTCCAAACTGAAAGGATTTAATTGCCTCAAGAAATTCCTCCTCTGTAAGTTGGCCTTCACTTCAGAATGCGTAACTTTTTTTAAAATTAAGTTGGCACGCTCCTACAGTAACAACATACAGAAGGGGAGTTATAGAGACAGGATTGTAGGAACAAATAAGAGAAATGCAACAGAAAAGATCATCTGTCTATGACAGGCCCATCCCTCAGCTTTTTTACCAAAACAGAGGCAGGAAGACTGCTTTTTTATTGTTTCTATTAAGGATTCTAGCTTTAATCTAACAAGGAACATTATATTTTTACTCAATTTGTATGCTTCAGTGTTTATTTACTGTCACAGAGGGAAGGTCCTCCTCTTCCGGAAGGAGAGACTGCGGGATGAGTGGAGAGATCTGTTAACAGAGGTCTAATGTATGTTACACTTCATTTGAAAGTTGACAACACATAATAGGGTCTGTTGTTTTGATGTGAATGCTTCAATGTTTTTAAATATATGAAGATACTGTAAGCCATTTACATCTGCTATCTTGCGGTACGGTTGTGTGGAGATGAATGAATCACATGTTAATATTAACAGACGTCTAATGTATGTCAGACTTCATTTGAATGTTCAGGCTCTAAAGTATGACACTACAAAATAAGGTCCAAGATTGTAGACCAAAAGAGCACAATAGAGCACAATAAATGGTACTCACAAGACTAACGGACAAGGGACAATAATCGACAAGGACAATGGGGAACAGAGGGCACATATATACACATACTAATCAGGGGGCATGGGAACCAGGTGTGTGTAATGAGACAAGACAGTCCGGGGTTGGTGGTAATGAACCAGATCAATGACGCCTAGAAGGCTGGTGACGTAGCCCTCTGGAGCTGGTGAACGGAATGAGCAGCAGTACCGGGGGGATCCCTGACAGTTTTACCTTTTTTCAATTGACATTTATTTGTATATATCCATACAAATGATGCCAGCTGATTCATGATTTCGACTGGCTGAGAAAAGCTGCCTGCCTTTCTGTCTCATCCCGACTCCTGACACGTTCATTACTATGGGACAGCTGGAGATCAAATTTGAATATTGAAACAATGTTGCAAATGTCAGAGAGACAGGCAGTAAGGTTTATACAGATCTCCGCTGTTGAAAACGAAATGTTAGTCTAAAAGAAATGTGAGATAATGTTTAGATGCTTTTTATAGTGTATATCAAGTTTATAAATTGCGGTGGGTTTTCTGGGTACTACTGTTTCCGGTTTTTCGCTGCTGCACTAATGGAAGCTGCTGTAGGCCTACACTACTCTACATGTTTGGCTGAACTACCAAAGTTCAGCCAACATAATGTTGTAAAAAGTTGACAAACTGTCCCAGACGAAAAGATCCAAGCTAGTCAAAGGATACAAGTAATTTTTTGAGCAATTCATATATATTTTTTTAAGTAGGTTATCACAGTGTTTAGCTTAGGTTCTAGCTAGCTAGCTACGTGGTGCATGTAGCTACAGTAAACTAGCTAGCTATGTCCTTTAGTCTTGCTGTTTTGTCAATACAACATTTGTTAACCTCTACGGGATCGGTGTCCCGTATACGGGACTGTTGAGCTAACGTGCGCTAATGTGATTAGCATGTCTGCTGTAATTAACAGCAAACTTTCCAGGACATAGACATGTCTTATATGGGCAGAAAGCTTACATTCCTGGTAATCTAACTGCACTGTCCAATTTACAGTAGCTATTACAGTGAAAAAATACCATGCTATTTCTTTGAGGAGAGTGCGCAACAACAAAATAGTTGTCACAGCAACTGGTTTGATACATTCAGACGTCATCAGAGTGCGCAGCTGAACATTGTATGCTGGAAAACACTTGGTTAGTTATTTTTGATTAAAACAAAAACGCTATTCATAAATACGAATACAAAACTTGTTTTTCCATGGATTCCACGACGTGGTTAGCTTTCAAGAGCTAGGACCGCTATTTCTTGTCCCGGAATCCCGCTTAAGAGACAGGTTGAAGCCTGCTTGACAGAGACGCTAAGCTGCTAGCGATCAAGCTAACGAAGTTGGTACCAGATGAGTTTTGCAGTGCAGCCCTCTTTGTCTGGAGAACTAAATGAACGGTTCCAGCGCTGTAGGAGCTGTATCTATTACGCTTTGTTTCGGGACAAACCGGATCACTCGGAGTTCCAATGCGGCAATTGTTTACTTGCCAAGGATTATAGGCTTGAGGTGGCTTCCTTGATCACGAAGGTCGCCAGCCTACACAAGAAACTGGAGAAAACACAGAGTGGAATGTTTACATTTTCTACGCCGGGGGCTGGATGGCGTTCACGCTTGTTGGCTGCATCTCCGCCTTGTCGTTTGTCGTTATCCGACTGGCCAGTGTTGCCCGGAGCTCCCCCATCTGATAGTGCCGTCGAAGGAGCACAGCATGAGGAGAAAGGCATTCAACGATGGTCGCATGTCACAAGCCGTGGAAGCCGAAGACAACGACCTCCCGCAAAGCAGTCTACACTCCCAACGAGAGGCCCAGAGCGGATACAAACAGCAAATAGTTTTGCCGTCCTGGAGCCTGATCTTCCTGCACCTTCGTTGCTGGGGGTGTCTGCGGCCGCAGTGCCTACTACTATGATTTCGAAGTCGACGTCGGCAACCTTTCATCCCTGCTCTGGATCGAACGGAGCTTCTCCATCTGTCAGAGGCCTGCATCCTGTGAAGCGTGGGAGTGGGCGGATTTCCTCATCCTTCTCGCCAGCCGTGATTTTGGGCAGCTCCATGATAAGAAATGTGACCGTTCCTGGTGCAAAAACAATGTCCTATCCCAGAGCTCGAGTAAATGACATTACTAAGCTGCTCCCGAATGTACTAAGTCAGGACATGGAAATCGATTCTATCGAAGTCCATGTGGGTTTTAATTACATTATGATGGGCAGCTCTGAACAGTTGAAACTGAATTTTAAAGAACTGATTGACTCTCTGCTAGACACTAACAAAACACCCATCATATCTGGCCCTGTGCCCTCTCTGAATCGTGGCATTGAACGCTTTAGCAGGATTCTTGCTCTTCACAACTGGCTACGTGATTCTTGCAGCTCAATAGGTGTAACTTTTGTTGACAATTTCGATACCTTTTGGAAACAAAACACATTTTATAAGGAGGATGGGATCCACCCAAATCATTTGGGTTCCTGGATCCTTTCACAGCATAATATGGCTGTGTTGAGACAACGATTTAGCAAAGACCCAGCCCAGCTCAGCCCTACCATTGTGACGTAGAGTTGTCAAAATGCTTCAGCAAATGTACATTACACCAGGGGCGTCGGTAGACACAATATAAGTAACCTAATTTATATCCCTCTAACTGCCCTGAATGCCTCTGCTGATCCTACAGCTATTGTATTTCCTGTAGGTCTTGACCATGTTTGCACACACTGCAGCAGGGATTTTGGCCCACTCCTCCATACAGACCCTCTCCAGATCCTTCAGGTTTCTGGGCTGTCGCTGGGCAATACGGACTTTCAGCTCCCTCCAAAGATTTTCTATTGGGTTCAGGTCTGGAGACTGGCTAGGCCACTCCAGGACCTTGAGATGCTTCTTACGGAGCCACTCCTTAGTTGCCCTGGCTGTGTGTTTCGGGTCGTTGTCATGCTGGAAGACCCAGCCACGACCCATCTTCAATGCTCTTACTGAGGGAAGGAGGTTGTTGGCCAAGATCTCGTGATACATGGCCCCATCCATCCTCCCCTCAATACGGTGCAGTCATCCTGTCCCCTTTGCAGAAAAGCATCCCCAAAGAATGATGTTTCCACCTCCATGCTTCACGGTTGGGATGGTGTTCTTGGGGTTGTACTCATCCTTCTTCTTCCTCCAAACACGGCGAGTGGAGTTTAGACCAAAAAGCTCTATTTTTGTCTCATCAGACCACATGACCTTCTCCCATTCCTCCTCTGTGTCACACCCTGGCTCTGGGACTCATTATGTTGAGCCAGGGTGTGTTCATTCTATGTGTGTATTTCTATGTTGGTAATTCTGTTGTGTTTAATTCTATGTTTGCCTGAGTGACTCCCAATCAGAGGCAACGAGTGTCAGCTGTTGGCTGGTTGTCTCTGATTGGGAGCCATATTTAAACTGTATGTTTTTCCCTTTGGGTTTGTGGGTTTTTGTTCCGTGTTCGGTCATTGATACCGTTGGACGTCACGAGTCGTTTCTTGTTTTGTATTTGAGTTTAAACTTTAACTAATTAAAGTATGTTTGTTCATCACGCTGCGCCTTGGTCTGTTCCATATGACGACCGTGACAGAAAAACCCACCATGCAACGACCAAGCAGCATGTCCAGGGGCAGCTCTTGGGCTGGACATGGGAGGAAGCGCCGGGAGAAGAGACGGTGGAGGCGCGCCGTAGAGAGGAGCAACGGCGTGATCAGGGTCGTCGTCGGGCGGTCGAGAGGCAACCCCAGAATTTTTTTAGGGGGGGGCACACGGCATGGACGACGGGGCTGACGGAGGCAAAAGAGGGGCGGATCCAGAAGGCCACCAGGCCAGGGGTACACCGCCCTGTACGTCCTGTGCGGATGCCTCACACAGAGTGTGTGAGGGTAGGCATTCAGCCAGGACGGGTTGTGGCCGCTCTTCACTCCAGGCCTCCTATCCGTCTCCACAGCCCGGTTCGGCCTGTCCCTGCTCCACGCACCAAGCCTACGGTGTGCGTCGCCAGCCCAGTCCGGCCTGTCCCTGCTCCACGCACCAAGCCTACGGTGTGCGTCGCCAGCCCAGTCCGGCCTGTCCCTGCTCCACGCACCAAGCCTACGGTGTGCGTCGCCAGCCCAGCCCGGCCTGTCCCTGCTCCACGCACCAAGCCTACGGTGTGCGTCGCCAGCCCAGTCCGGCCTGTCCCTGCTCCACGCACCAAGCCTACGGTGTGCGTCGCCAGCCCAGCCCGACCTGTCCCTGCTCCACGCACCAAGCCTACGGTGAGCGTCGCCAGCCCGGCCCGGCCTGTTCCTGCCACTCGCACCAAGTATACGGTGCGCGTCGCCAGCCCGGCCCGGCTTGTTCCTGCCACTCGCACCAAGTATACGGTGCGCGTCGCCAGCCCGGCCCGGCCTGTTCCTGCCACTCGCACCAAGTCTACGGTGCGCGTCGCCAGCCCGGCCCGGCTTGTTCCTGCCACTCGCACCAAGTATACGGTGCGCGTCGCCAGCCCGGCCCGGCCTGTTCCTGCCACTCGCACCAAGTCTACGGTGCGCGTCGCCAGCCCGGCCCGGCTTGTTCCTGCCACTCGCACCAAGTATACGGTGCGCGTCGCCAGCCCGGCCCGGCCTGTTCCTGCCACTCGCACCAAGTATACGGTGCGCGTCGCCAGCCCGGCCCGGCCTGTTCCTGCCACTCGCACTAAGCCAGGGGTGCGAGAAGTCAGCCTGGTAAGGCCCGTTCCTCCTCCACGCACCAAGCCAGGGGTGCGAGTCGTCAGCCTGGTAAGGCCCGTCCCTCCTCCACGCACCAAGCCAGGGGTGCGAGTCGTCAGCCTGGTAAGGCCCGTTCCTCCTCCACGCACCGAGCCAGGGGTGCGCGTCGTCAGCCTGGTAAGGCCCGTTCCTCCTCCACGCACCAAGCCAGGGGTGCGCGTCGTCAGTCCAGCACAACCCGTGCCTGGGTCACCGGTGCCTGGTAAGGAGCTGAAGCTAACCGCTCCTGCTAAGTCCAGTCCTGCTCCTGCCGGCGGGGCCAGACTGGACCAGGGGCGCTATGGGGGGTGTATTGGAGGGTGGTGGTCAAGGCCGGAGCCAGAACCGCCGCCGAGGAGGTATGCCCGCCCAGCCCTCCCCTGTTTTGTTTAGTTGAGGCGCGGTCGCAGTCCGCGCCTTTAGGGGGGGGTACTGTCACACCCTGGCTCTGGGACTCATTATGTTGAGCCAGGGTGTGTTCATTCTATGTGTGTATTTCTATGTTGGTAATTCTGTTGTGTTTAATTCTATGTTTGCCTGAGTGACTCCCAATCAGAGGCAACGAGTGTCAGCTGTTGGCTGGTTGTCTCTGATTGGGAGCCATATTTAAACTGTATGTTTTTCCCTTTGGGTTTGTGGGTTTTTGTTCCGTGTTCGGTCATTGATACCGTTGGACGTCACGAGTCGTTTCTTGTTTTGTATTTGAGTTTAAACTTTAACTAATTAAAGTATGTTTGTTCATCACGCTGCGCCTTGGTCTGTTCCATATGACGACCGTGACACTCTGGATCATCCAGATGGTCATTGGCAAACTTCAGATGGGCCTGGACATGCGCTGGCTTGAGCAGGGGGACCTTGCGTGCGCTGCAGAATTTTAATCCATGACGGCATAGTGTGTTACTAATGGTTTTCTTTGAGACTGTGGTCCCAGCTCTCTTCAGGTCATTGACCAGGTCCTGCCGTGTAGTTCTGGGCTGATCCCTCACCTTCCTCATGATCATTGATGCCCCACGAGGTGAGATCTTGCATGGAGTCCCAGACCGAGGGTGATTGACCGTCATCTTGAACTTCTTCCATTTTCTAATAATTGCGCCAACAGTTGTTGCCTTCTCACCAAGCTGCTTGCCTATTGTCCTGTAGCCCATCCCAGCCTTGTGCAGGTGTATAATTTTATCCCTGATGTCCTTACACAGCTCTCTGGTCTTGGCCATTGTGGAGAGGTTGGAGTCTGTTTGATTGAGTGTGTGGACAGGTGTCTTTTATACAGGTAACGAAAAACTAACAGTCTGTGAGAGCCAGAATTCTTACTGGTTGGTAGGTGATCAAATACTTATGTCATGCAATAAAATGCAAATTAATTACTTAAGAATCATACAATGTGATTTTCTGGATTTTTATTACAGACCTCTACATGCTTTGTAAGTAGGAAAACCTGCAAAATCGGCAGTGTATCAAATACTTGTTCTCCCCACTGTATGTTGATATCAGCAGTCTGAGGAAAAGGGAATTTAAAAAAAACATCCTACACAAAATGTTTAGTAAACTTTTATTTTTAGTTGATCAGCAAAAGAGGAACTGCGAAAGGGATAGTGCAAATTGATTTCTGCTTTGAAAGCTGCAGATTCTACCATATGTGATACAAGCAGACCACCCTCAAGTTAAGATGGTCCACAATTTATATAGTTAAAATCATTTGACAGTTTTCATCAAGGATCAAGCTATTACATTCAGTGAGCTGGAAGCATTGAGCTGTAGGCCTATTCTGAGGCACATTCATAACCTGACTCCCAGACTAAAAGGAACATAATTCTGTCTCAACAAGCACATTGGATCTAATAAGATATTTCTGATATTATTACAGACTCCTTTTTTACCAATAAAATAACATGGACTGGCCCAGATAGCATCTGAAACTGCACATGAAGCCTAATTGGCCTTTAAGAACCTGGTCCCTGGCAGTGTCTGTCCGATGTGCTTTTTGTATGTTAAAATGACATTGCACTGCTCTGAAAACAGTTTGCACCCTGCAATTCCCAGAATTGACTATGCTAGCTTATTGTGTCCCCTTTATAATGTCACGTGATATTGTGCAATGATTAATTGCTCATGACTCAGGAGTATAATATCATTATGAATTCCAACCATTCTGGAACTTTAGCTGTAATTGACTAGTAGGAACGATGGTAAAAGCAGGAGACAAGGGCTGTCCCCCAATTGGAACCTTAAAAAAGGTCCAATGGAGCCATTTTTATCTCAATATCAAATCACTTATGGGTAACAATGAAGTACCTTACTGTGATTGTTTTCAATTAAAAATTGTCAAAAATCAACAAAGATAGCTTCTTAGCAAGAATTCCGCTAGACTGTCTGGGAGTGGGGAGGGGAAAACTGAAATCAAGCTGTTATTGGCAGAGAGGTTTGGAACTCTTTCTTATTGGTCTATTAACTAATTTACCTCATGGTGACGTCACCATGGAAAGGCCAAAACTCCAGCCCACCAAAACAGGCACATTTCAGGCGGTCTTTTCAAACTGCTCTTACACTAAAAGGGCATCATCAATTTCACAATATTATTGCAACCTCATATTGTAGAAATATATATAAAAACACAGGACAATCACATTTTTGACTAATGGGCCTTTCACCCCCAAAGGGCTTTGGTGAAAAGGGAATAATAGGGTGCAGTTTGGGACGCAGCCAAGGAGTGTAGAGTGCTTGATGAGGAGTGTGTGACCTTTTAGCTGTTGGTCCTTGTGCATGACTACTCCGAAGGCTTTCTGATGTCAGCTTGGTGACGATAATCAGCTATAGGCTGACTACAGTGTTGTCACTGTTCTGTTGATATCTCCCTGTGATGAGAACGTGAGTGTGCAGAAGCTAGACAGAGATATCTTACTGTATTACCGTGAGAACTCCTTTTCAGCTAAATAATAACAAACAAAAATCCACAAAAGCTGTACCTTAAACTGTCAACAAACAATTACATGCATCTGGAAGATGCTGCAAGAAACAGTAGTTCAATGTATACAATTTTACAAGGCATACTGTTGGAAAGCTCAGCAGCAGAGTTCACAGTAAAACGTTGAAAAGGATCAACATCATTCTAGGATTCCCAGGGGCCATCTCCCTTTATCTGTTCTTTAGCTCTGGTCCAGGTCATTAGTGAGCGTTCCTCCACTAACACGTTCCTTAGTGTAGGAACGCACACTAACGCCCTGGACCAGCGATAACTGTTATTATGCTATGATGTGTATCTATAAATACACATCTTTCTTTATAGGAAATACTTCCCACTAAATGGAAGATATTTGTATCATTCTAAATAGCTATTTGCTGCAGGAAGACCTACTGTATAGCTACTCACATTCTGAAGATATCTTAACGAAAGGGTTATGTTTAAAAGAGTAATTTCAACAGACATTTAAATAAATATAGCTGGTTGCGTTCACTTCAACCTATTCTGCTATGGAATACCTGGGAATTCCTCTCTCCAACCAAATGTTGATCATTTGCAGGCATTCTTGTAATGAGTACGATCGCTGCTTTTATGCAACATAGGCCTATTACATAACCTTTCGGTTAGATACTGTAAAACGAACAAGTAAAGACAGTTGCACACCCCAATGATTTATGGGTAAATAAAAAACTATTTTACCCATTAAATCATGTGCAACTTCCCTTTTTCTACAATCTTTCACTATTCAGTCTACCAGTGCTCTCTGCGTTTCCTTGGACCCATCCTTTCAGGAGTTGGGAGTCTGACTTGGGGATGACCTGCGCTCTGGGAGCCTGGATACGCCATTGATGTTGGCCTGTTTGGCCCCGTCTGGGTTTCCACCCAGGTCCTCACTCTGACCACACAGCTTCAGGGCTCGAGTGATGAACACATCCAGGTCAAACGGGCCCCCTTGCCCCCTGGAGGGAAGCATCTGGAGGCGCTCATGGATCGACGAAGGAATCGGCGGTGACATTGACGGAGGAGATGAGGGAGGGGAGCGGGACGAGGCAGGTGGGCTGAGTGTTTCGTCCTCGTCCAGTCCAGCTGACGGCCGTATGACCGGCGAACAGCAGTGGAAGAGGGGGGCGGGGAGGGAAGTAGGAGAGAGGGGCAGCGGGGGTGAGCTGGGGTAGGGCAGGGGTTCCTGGGGCAGGCTGGGGGAGTGGAGGCGAGACTGAGTGCTCTCCACCCAGCGAGAGATCTCCTGGAATAGGTCCTCAGGCGACTCCTTTACAGGCAGCTCCTCCACATTGGCCCCTCTAGGCTCAGGCACCGGCAGCTGGCTGTTCCTCTTCCAGTGAGACAGGTCCAGGATCAGTTTGGGCTCGGAGTAGTGCTGCGGCTTGTCTTCCCTCCACGCGATCTTATCTAGATAGGAAGGAGAGCCCACTTTGTAGTCACAGGAGCGGCCACAGTCCATCTCAGTGTAGGCCCCGCTCCCACAAGCACGCTCCAGAGAGGAGTGGGAGTGGTCCAGGAAGCGCTCGGCGGAGCTGCTGTTGGAATACTTGCGAGGGTCCACCTGGGCCTCTTCCAACAAGGGGTTAGAGCCTGCCTTAGGATCCCTCAGGACCTCCTGCTCTTCTGGGCCGCCCACCTCCGAGACCCCAGGCATGCACTGACATCCACCCTGCTGCTGCCAGCACAAGTCTGATGACAGGCTGGTCTCATTCCTGCTCAGTGGAAACAAAGGGCTTGTCAATGAAACATCTAAGTTGCCATTTCAGTCTATTGTTGTGAAGAAAATATGTGTCTTTATACCCGTTACATTTTCTACATACACGTACACACACACACACACACACACACACACACACACACACACACACACACACACACACACACACACACACACACACACACACACACACACACACACACACACACACACACACACACACACACTATGAATGAAGAAAGAATAAGAAACTGAAATCACCTGGTAGACACTGCAACTTATATTGAACAAAAATATAAACGCAACATGTAAAGTGTTGGTCCATTGTTTCATGAGTTGAAATAAAAGATCCCAGAAATGTTTTGCTTAAGCTTATTTCTCTCAAATGTTATGCACAAATGTCTTTACATCCCTGTTAGTGAGCATTTCTCCTTTGTCAAGTTAATCTATCCACTTGACAAGTGTGGCATATCAAGAAGCTGATTAAACAGCATGATCATTGAGGGAGCGTGCAATTGGCATGCTGACTGCGGGAATGTCCACCAGAGGTGTTGCAAGATAATTTAATGTTAATTTCTCTACCATGAGCCGCCTCCAACATCGTTTTAGAGAATTTGGCAGTGCGTCCAACCGGCCTCACAACCACAGACCACGTATAACCACGCCAGCCCAGGACCTTCACATCCGGCTTCTTTACCTGCGGGATTGTCTGAGACCAGCCACCCGGACAGCTGATGAAACTGTGGGTTTGCACAACCAAAGAATTTCTGCACAAACGGTCAGAAACCGTCTCAGGGAAGCTCGTCTGTGTGCTTGTCGTCCTCACCAGGGTCTTGACCTGGCTGCAGTTCGGCGTCGTAACCGCCTTCAGTGGGCAAATGGGCACCTTCGATGGCCACTGGCATGTTGGACGAGTGTGCTCTTCACGGATGAATCCCAGATTCAACTGTAGCGGGCAGATTGCAGACCGTGTATGGCGTCGTGTGGACGAGCAGTTCTTCCATGGCCTGCATACTCACCAGACATTTCACCCATTGAGCATGTTTGGGATGCTTTGGATCGACGTGTACGACAGCGTGTTCCAGTTCCCGCCAATATCCAGCAACTTCACACAGCCATTGAAGAGGAGTGGGACAACATTCCACAGGCCAAAATCAACAGCCTGATCAACTCTATGCGAAGGAGATGTGTCGGACTGCAAGAGGCAAATGTTGGTCACACCAGATACTGACTGGTTTTCTGATCCACGCCCCTCTTTTTTGTAAAAGTATTTGTGACCAACAGATGCATATCTCTATTCACAGTCATGTGAAATCCATAGATTATGGCCTACTGAATTTATTTCAATTGACTGATTTCCTTATATGAACTGTAACTCAGTAAAATCGTTGAAATTGTTGCAGGTTGCGTTTATATTTTTGTTCAGTGTACTATGACAGAATAAACAACTTGGCTGTTAAGAGGGCAACAGTGGCATGCAGGTGAAGTGTCTACCAGGATATTTAATTAAGAGTAGAATGAATTAGCTTCTATATATAACATCCACGCAACATTTTATTTGGCTACATCTTACTCAACTTTATTTAAACTTTTCTTTGCTATATTTATTGTGCACAGCATGTCACAGTTCATTTCATAATCTCTTTCTGTTGCGTTGCTGTTATTATTCACTAAGTGTGTTTGCTGCTGTGTGTGTGTCTCTGTGTTAAGTTTAGCTGACGCCATAGAATTAAATAGAAATGAATGACATAGTACTATATAGATGTATCTCTATGGCTGACACACACTAGCCTAGTCCCAGATCTGTTTGCGCTATCATGTCAACTCCTTGAACTTGTTCTCAACTGGCTTACCTGGTTAAATAAAGGTGAAATAAAATAAAAACAGATCTGGGACCAGGCTAGACACACACCTGTCCCAGTGAGAGCTAAAGGCCTGGCTGTGACTGTGGCCAGGCTCCGTGACCAGGCTATCATCCAGCTCGTCCTCTATGTGGAAGGGCTGGGGCGACATGGGCTCGTCCTGAGGAAATGAGTACTGCTGCAGGAAGGGATGGGACAGGGCCTCCTCTGCCGTCAGCCGGTCCATGGGGTTAAAGGTCAAGATACGCTCCAGAAAATCAATGGCTAGTGGACAAAGAGACGGGAAAGGAGAACAGAAAAGGGTTTCAAATGATGTGCATACCTGGCTGCAAGTAATGCCATATCGCATCAGGAACATATTTTTCTAGGAATAGTAGGCAACAAGTTAGTTAGACACACGTGTGTTCATGATTTTTAGCAGGGACAAAATCCAACAGAAAAACAGTTCCTCCACCCTCCATCCCGCTCACCATCCGAATCCACCTCAGGGAACAGCTCCCTAAATGACCTCTTGACCTTCCAGCCATGGCTGATGTAGGAGGGCATGACCTGCAGGAGGTCCAGGCGGTCCTCTTCCCTCAACACAGGCACCGTGTCCAGGATCAGCTGCATCTGCTCCAGTTCATGGGCTCCTGCAGAGCAGCCACGAGGAACCAGGCAGGAAGACAGAGTACCAGGAGTAAAGAAGCATTTAAATCGAATCATGATTCCAAAACTAGAAAAAGGTCATTTCCATGAAGAAAAATGATGTGCCTTGCTTTAGCTGTCCAAAAGTACTTTTGTGGTAGTGGAAGAAGTTTAGAAATTGTTTAAGGCTAGTGTTGAAAATTTGAGGCTAACTTAGAAGTAGAAGTATTTTTAAAGACTGGTATTAAGATGGTTGGAGCATGCTACTGGGAAAAGAAAAGCTGAACACATGACTAACGAGCTACTGACAAGGTCATGGAACACATACTGAATAATTAGTCTGGATAAAAGTATCTGTACATGACCAAATTATTATTAAAGAATGACACCGAAAGCCTAAAGAAACTATCTTAAAATGCTTATATAATGTGAGTCTCTGTTCAAGTCTCCAAATGATCTGTTTTTCTTTCGAGTTCAGCCAGTGTAATCTTAACAGCAGGGGGAGCTATAATGACACTGGCACTGCGAGACAACATCAAAGCTCAACTCTGTACCAAATGGCACCCTATTCCCTATAGTGCACTACTTTTGACCAAAGGCCTATGGGCCCTGGTAAGAAATTAATGCACTACATAGGAAGTAGGGTGCCATTTGGGAGACACCCATATCCTGGATCATTTTGCTTCTAATAATTACTCTTATAGACACTGTTAAGCAGGTTGGATAGAGGACAGACAAATGGCAATTTCTGTATTATGCTAAAAAACAAACATCCCGGTAAACAAAGTATACCATCTCTTCACAACATCAAAAATATGCTGGACAGACAAATAGACTGTACTGCCCAACAGCATAAAAACAAAAAATGGGCACTACCCTTAGTTTATCTGAATCATGAATCATTCAATCTAGATCTCTCAAATCACATTCATATCTACACCTCTCTACCTCAATAGACCTCTTACCTGCAAAGAGCATGCGTCCTGTTAGCATCTCTGCGAGGATGCAGCCAGCTGCCCACATATCAATGGCCTTGGTGTAGTTGTTGGGAGAGAGCAACAGGTGTGGAGACCGATACCATTTAGTCACCAAGCCCTCTGACAGGTAGCCCTGGCCAGTACACACAGACAACAGCACACACAAGGTAAGCATGATGAGTAAATGAATATGTAGAAGGTTCTCTACCTTTGTACATTTTCATGGCTCTTTTGCTAAGATATCTTGAGGGCTGTTTTACAGCTGCCCCCAACTCTTCACGCTCACATTTTACGGGTAGGCTATAGAAGACAGTATTCTTCTTCATGTCAGTTACAATGGTTCGAGACATATCTAAGTATGGTGGAACAGAAGGTCAGAGAAAAAGCATTTGTCATAATTTATTACCCAATTACTGCACCTTCCTCCTTTGAAGTGGTCCTCTAACACTATTCTGCCTAGTGACACACTGGCTTCATCTCGTTAGAGCAGCACGACTAGACCACTTTATCGCCTCTTTTTTTATTTATAACATCCATTACACCCACAAACAGCATATGCTTTACTATCATTGTGGGGACTTAAAATTAATTTCCATTAAAAATCCTATTTTCCCTAACCCCTACCCTAAAATAGCCTTTGTACTCGTGGCAAATGTTCCTTGTTTTACTATCCTTGTGGTAACTTTTCCGGTACCCACGAACCTTTCTCACCTCCTCCCACTCTCCAGGTGATTAATAATTTAATAGGGTTAGCTCAGCAGGTGGAGAGATTCAGTTAGGCCTCCTGTCACCTTTGCTGCAGCCCCTCCTCTCTGAATAAGCAATCTGTCAAATCTCTGCTTACTGTCCAAAAGCACAGTTTAGTCAGTCACTGATGGTTCCAAAAGCTAAGTCAGATTTACAATGATAGGTCTTTGTGTATTGTTGCGTCGCTATGGGCCCTGGTGAAAAGTAGTTCATTTAATAGGGAATATGATGCTATTTGGGACACATCCAATGTCTATATTTGACAGTAACGAAATGTTGTTAGGCGTTGTTAGCACTTCAAATCAAAGCATCTGTCATTATGATAAAACTGGCAAAATAATTGTATAGCACCATTGATGAGAGATTGGCACGGATTATGACAACAGACGTAATGCTTATGGAAACCTGACAACCCTCTGCCTCACGCTTTCACGAGCGCAGCGGCACACTCACAGGTCAACTGAAACGATATGAACAATTCAAAACGGCCTGTCAAATTCCTCTCCACATCGGAGGTTGATGACAAATCCCTGACGTCTTTTCGTCGTTGTGTCTGCTGCTAAGTTCTTTGCAACTTTAAATTCAGGATGAAATATTCTTAATGGTGGCACTATCATGCATCCTCCCATAAACCCCTCACCACTTGCCATTTACCAAGCAAGGACTATCCCAGCAGCAGTGGTGAGCATTGGCCTGTCAGCCTCTCTCTAAGAAAGCGTGGCATAGGGAGAACCGGAGATGCTGTGGTTGCGGAAATGACACACTAATCCCTATTTGGCACATTACTTCTGAATCGTTGTGCTGCACTAGTGCACTATAAAGATGTTGGATTCTATCTTGAAATAAACGTATTAATGTTAACATATTAGAACTTATTGATTACTATACATGCATAATGAATGTATATGTTGGGGTCAATGGCGGGTGGATAAGAACTAGGTATATGGAAAGTTACTGAGTGAGGAAGGGAGAGTGCAGAAAGTTTACATTGTGTTAAAATTGTATTGTTAAATCTGGTACAGTCCCCTGTAGCTCAGTTGGTAGAGCATGGCGCTTGCAACGCCAGGGTTGTGGGTTCGTTTCCCACGGGGGGCCAGTATGAAAATGTATGCACTCACTAATTGCATACATTATTTTTTTATACCCCCCGTGGGAAACGAACCCACAACCCTGGCGTTGCAAACGCCATGCTCTACCAACTGAGCTACATCCCTGCCGGCCATTCCCTCCCCTACCCTGGACGACGCTGGGCCAATTGTGCGCCGCCCCATGGGTCGACAAGAGCGTCTGCTAAATGACTAAAATGTAAATGTAAATATAATCTCACGGCTCCTAAGGAGGGGGGCAAAGGGCAAAGGGCAACAGTCTGGTTTCAGTCACTGATAAGGTAGGACAGCCGTGGAGTAGGGAGGAGTGAGGTATTCGCCCCGAGGTCAGGTCAGATGAAGTGAGGAGGAACAGTCAGTCTTGTCACACACACATTTATTTCCACGCCCATGAAGGTTCTAGCAGTAGGCTACACCAATGAGAGGAACCAATTAAGTTCCTGACTAGCAACAGATGTATTGGCTGTCTAGATGTGCAAGGAGTTGACTCCGCCTAGTAGGAGGGTATAAATATATGTGCTTGTGTGAACGTCTTTGTCTTTGCAGCTGTTTGACCCAGGGGGAAATACACTTGGGTTTGAGTTTTTCTAAGTCATCCGTTTGAGTTTGTTTAGAACCTAACAAAAGGGAATAGGGACGCAGATCCGATGCAATTTAGGACGCAGATCCGATCCTATCTCATATATCATATATCTCTCCACAATCAACACAGGCCTGTCAGAGGAGTTCATAACTGTCTGGACTGAGTAGCTACAGTGCATTTGGAAAGTATTCAGACCCCTAGACTATTTCCAATTTTTGTTACGTTACAGCCTTATTCTAAATTTGAATTTAAAAAAATTGTCATCAATCTACACACAATACCCTATAATGATAAAGCAAACAGAGGTTTTTAGAAATATTTGCAAATTTATTAAATATAAAAAACTGAAATATCACATTTACCTAAGTATTCAGACCCTTTACTCAGTACTTTGTTGAAGCACTTTTGGCAGCGATTACAGCCTTGAGTCTTCTTGGGTATGACGCTACAAGTTTGGCACGCCTGTATTTGGGGAGTTTCTCCCATTCTTCTCTGCAGATCCTCTCAAGCTCTGTCAGGTTGGATGGGGAGCGTCGCTGCACAGCTATTTTCCGGTCTCTCCAGAGATGTTCGATCTGGTTCAAGTCCGGGCTCTGGCTGGACCACTCAAGGACATTCAGAGACTTGTCCCGAAGCCACTCCTGCGTTGTCTTGGCTGTGTGCTTAGGGTCGTTGTCCTGTTGGAAGGTGAACCTTCGCCCCAGTCTGTGGTCCTGAGCACTCTGGAGCAGGTTTTCATCAAGGATCTCTCTGTACTTTGCTTCGTTCATCTTTCCCTCGAGCCTGACTAGTCTCCCAGTCCATGCCGCTGAAAACATCCCTACAGCATGATGCTGCCACCACCATGCTTCAACGTAGGGATGGTGCCAGGTTTCCTCCAGACGTGCTGCTTTTTTTGTTTGTTTGTTTTTTGGGTCATTTAGCAGACGCTCTTATCCAGAGTGACTTACAGGAGCAATTAGGGTTAAGTGCCTTGCTTAAGGGCACATCAACAGATTTTTCACCTAGTCGGCTCGGGGATTAGAACCAGCGACCTTTCGGTTACTGGCACAACGCTCCTACCCACTAAGCTACCTGCCGCCACCTGCTTGGCATGCAGGCCAAAGAGTTCAATCTTGGTTTCATCAGACCAGAGAATCTTGTTTCTCATGTTCTGAGAGTCTTTAGGTGCCTTTTGGCAAAACGCCAAGCGGGCTGTCATGTGCCTTTTACTGAGGAGTGGCTTCTGTCTGGATACTCTACCATAAAGGCCTGATTGGTGGAGTGCTGCAGAGATGGTTGTCCTTCTGGAAGGTTCTCCCATCTCCACAGATTAACTCTGGAGCTCTGTCAGAGTGACCATCGGGTTCTTGGTCACCTCCCTGACCAAGGCCCTTCTCCCCCGATTAATTAGTTTCGCC
Organism: Coregonus clupeaformis; assembly: GCF_020615455.1. Classification (NCBI taxonomy): domain Eukaryota; kingdom Metazoa; phylum Chordata; class Actinopteri; order Salmoniformes; family Salmonidae; genus Coregonus; species Coregonus clupeaformis. Next base: position 8,943,803 of record NC_059209.1, read on the forward strand.
GGGCCACCAGCTCCAGGAAGAGTCTTGGTGGTTCCAAACTTCTTCCATTTAAGAATGATGGAGGCCACTGTGTTCTTGGGGACCTTCAATGCTGCAGAAATGTTTTGGTACCCTTCCCAAGATCAGTCTCTCGACACAATCCTGTATTCGGAGCTCTACGGACAATTTCTTCGACCTCATGGCTTGGTTTTACTCTGACATGCACTGTCAACTGTGGGACCTTATATAGACGGGTGTGTGCCTTTCCAAATCATGTCTAATCAATTGAATTTACCACAGGTGGACTCCAATCAAGTTTTAGAAACATCTCAAGGATGATCAATGGAAACAGGATGCACCTGAGCTCAATTTTGAGTCTCAAAGCAAAGGGTCTGAATACTTTCTGAAAGCACTGTATGTGAAGACGCTGTTCGAACATGAGGGAACGAGAGCAGGCTGAATGGAACAGGGAGAGCAAGGTTGTGTCCCAAAATACACCCTATTCCCTATAAAGTGCATTACCTTTGACCAGGATCCTAAGGGCACTACGTAGATATTAGGGTGCCATTTGGGACACAACCTTGCTCTTCCTGTTCCATTCAGCCTGCCCTCGTTCCCTCATGTCCAAACAACGTCTATTTACATAGCTACTCCTCAGTCCAGATAGCCATGTACTTAGTGTGTACCTAGCTACCTCACTCTCTCTCTCTGAGTGGAACAGAATGTTCAGTACTGAACTCCTCTGACAGGCCTGTGTTGATTCAGAGGAGAGAGATACAAGGTTATTTTCCTGCTTTCTAATAGGAATAGTCACGGGTTATTCCTTCTTTTCACTCTGGCATCCATTCAACCTGATTTTTAACCTGACAAAGGCTTAAGGGTCTGAAGTCAAAATCAGCTGTTGCCACTAACACATTGCGCCCATACTCTGATGAGTGAGGGAGGCCAGGCCAGAGGTGTAGATGATACACAGAATACTCTATAGCTGGCCTGTCTCAGAACCAACTATGCACAATCCACTGCATAAGAGCAGCATAGACACATTTTTTGTTCGACTTCACGCAGAGCACAGCACTGCCCATTGTTATTCTGGCTACACTCTTGCTCACAGCCTGATCCATCTCTTTCCCCTGTCTACACCAACATGCTGCCCCGAGCTCAGATCTCTGGGTCTGGGACCGGCCAGGACAAAGCTCCCCTTTCACTGGGCCCTCACTGGGCTCCTAGTGTTACACACGGCGTTCCACCACAATAATAAAGCAGTACAATAGAGCAGTAAATTGTCACATGAATCTCTCAGAAGCTTATCCCAAAAAAACAGACAGGGAAATCATTCAATTTGATTACTGTGTAACTTAATATGGTTAAGGTTATGAAAGCGTTTCTCTAGCACTAGCTATAAGCGGATGATAATGCAGTCATTTCCATTTATGCAAAGCAAAGAATCAGAGTCTCCACAAGGCAACACTTGATGCATGTGACTTGGTGTAAGGATATGTTCATACATGTACCACGACCACACATAAACATGCACAAAGAGGCATCTTAATATGGGTAGAATGCTGTGTCGTTTGGAAATGCTGTACATTTATGAAACTTAAGAGCGTGCCAATTTTGTTCAGTTTACATCCTCACAGCTGTTTCCAGCTTTGAGCTCTGTGATGCAACCTCCAATACGAACAAATGGAGCAATGAAAAGTATTTGTTTGATTGCTAAAAGCAGTCATTGAAGTGGAATGAAAAAGGAAAGCACCTGCTCAACTCCAGCACTGGCTGAAACAGACCTGCAGTGAATTCTACGAATATTTTTCTAGATATTTTGCTGGGCATCCGAGCCTGGTTTTGGCATGCCTGTCACTCACACAAGCCCCACTGTAAAAAAGGACACTGCACTATTCGTTTCTCCTGCTACATCAAAAGGTCTAGGCTGGGAAATCCTATCTTAATACAGATATCATCTCCCTCTCAGTGCAGACATCCCTGGTGTCTAGAAACCCGCCGGCGGTATCGTTGTCTTTTATGGCTCCCCCTTACATGTTGAGCCAGGAGTTTTCCCTAGGACTAAGGCCAGGATCTTTTTCTGGTCAGGTCACATGGTTAGGAAAAACCCCTGGGCCCTGATTCATGAAGCTATTTAGAGTGCTGATCTAGGACCAATTTTGCGTTTCAGATAATAATGAATCCGACAGACAGTGGGGACCTGATCCTAGACCAGAACTCCTACTCTGAGGCTTTATGAATAATGACCAGAGCTATCTGTTCCCTTCTAATGGCAGCCAACTGTAACTATAGTCTCACCTTATGGGAGTAGTGTGGGTCAACGATTCTGGCCAGGCCAAAGTCGCCGATCTTGAGCAATAACTGGTCTGTGTTGAGGAAGATGTTGGCTGGTTTGAGGTCACGGTGCAGCACGTTGGCTGAGTGGATGAACTTGAGGCCTCGAAGGAGCTGGTAGAAGAGCAGAGTGGTGTGCCCGCTAGGAAATGGCCCCTGCTCCAGCAGGTGAGCTAGGTCCGTCTCCATGCACTCCTGGACGATGTACAGGGCGCTCTGCTGGGCTGGATCGCAATGAAGTGGGCGGCCGTAGGGGCCCAGCACCTCGTGCACGCGCACCACGTTCTCGTGCTGCAGGCGCAGTGTGATCTTGACCTCCCGCAGGGCGTGCTTCACGCTGACCACGTCACGCATCACCAGCTTCTTCACAGCCACCCGTTGACCACTGCGCTTGTCCACAGCGGACAGAACCAGACCAGTGGCCCCGCTGCCCAGGGGCCGGGGATCTATGAAGAGGCCCCCCAGGTCAAAGCCATGGAGGAACAGCAGGGAGTCCTGTTTGGCCATGGCTCAGGTGACCTCCACCAGTTATTGCATGACGAGGTCAAGAAATCAGAAAGGAACGTACATGATTTGAAAATAAAGCAAATAAACTAGTGTCATACATACACATAAGTAAATAATCCCATCTGTAAAATGGTTATTACTTAAAATAGAAATGTGTTTTATAATAGCATAGATCAACATGCATGGATTTGATTGCGATTACGTTTTTCCTGGAATAAGCTCCATAGAATTTCAAGTGTATCACTGTTGAACGAAGAGAATATAACAACGTGTACAGTAGTCAAGCTTGTGCCATCTACCGCAGATATCAGAGATAGTAGAGCAAGTGATGAGACAACTCTACACCCGTTGCCATAGCAATGCCCCAAATGTGCCTGCTACAGATAGAAGTATGGAATGGCAGAGGCAGGCACTCTCTGCACTGGTCTCTAATCCTAGCCGAGCGATCCCAGCTCAACTCCCCCTGGGGAAATGAGCTGAGAGTTACATACAGAGATTCTAGTGGATCCCGCTCCTTCCATAGCAGTCTGTCAGTCAGTTAGTGACCCGCCCATTCAGTCCTCCGCTGGCCGATGTTCCCAGACTTCCCACTCAATCCCGGTTTTGTGGCATTGAGTTAATGAGTGTCCATGGAATCCCTCAGCCTGTGGCTAGAGCTGCAGCCTTGCCTCCCTCTGGACTCTGGATACTGCTATTTGCCACCATCACCACCTGCTGCTTCTGCGACAGAGGGGGGAGATAAAGCAAGTTATGCATGAAATACAAAAGAAGACATTTTAAATGTGGACTGCATGGTGATAACGCACAATTCACTTTTTTTAGCCTCCCATTCACACTCATTTGACACAGCACTCCTACTTGGTGTCATTTTATTCCTACCTAATACAATAGATGCAAGGAACACACAGCATAGTTTATGTATAGGTCTACCTGATGTTTATATGAGATGTCAGAGCCCCTCTGTTGCATAGCATAGCCTAGTGGAAGAACAACATATCTCACCACATTCTAATTACATTTACATTTTACATTTTAGTCATTTAGCAGACGCTCTTATCCAGAGCGACTTACCTAATATGACTATTTTTAACATTCCAATTACTTAAATGGTAAGATATAATTATAACTAGGTGTACTAGGCAATTACTGGGGTACAAATATCAGAACACAATTTTAAAATAGGCATTTCCCTCCATGGAAACAAAGATAGGCCTATTGACACTGGATCTATTAAAATGTATAGAGCAGGGTACCCCAACTGGCGGCCCGTTGGCCAAATTTGGCCTGCTGGAGATTTTATTTGGCCCCCCAAGTTTTCTGAGCAAAACATTTATTTTTATTTTTATTGTTGGACGTAAAAACACCAGCAAATCAGCTCCAAGTTATTTAACATTTTGGAAATCTGTTACAAAGTATTCCCACGCATAATAGAGATATGATTATATACAAATGTAAGGGAGGTTTGAAATTATTACGTTTAAGTCAAATATTATATCTGTTTGGGAATCTTGCGGTCCGTTTGGCATAATGTAACACAGGCATAAAGCCTATAGGCCTATTACAAAGTTCATTAAGGTCTTTGTATCACAGGAGTTTGGTGGCACCTTAATTGGGGAGGACGGGCTCGTGGTAATGGCTGGAACGGAATCAGTGGAATGGTATCAAATACATCAAACACATGGTTTGATGCCATTCCATTCGCACAGTTCCAGATATTATTATTAGCCATCTTCCCCTCAGCAGCCTCCACTGATTTGTATGTTTATAAACCAGTCTGTAGATCTAGAAGTAGTCGTAATCTATGCGAAATAAACACTAGTGGGCCTATGACAGAAAATATGGGATACATTTCGTCTGCCTGTTATTCAATATGATATTTATTATAGCCATAAAAAATATACATATATACACATACATATATACATAAGTATATTTTTAATGGACTGTAATATTAGCCTATAATATGACTATAATAAATATCATATAGAATAACAGGCAACTGAAAATTAATAAATTAATATATACACACACACACATAAACACACACATTTAACTAAGCAAAAAAATAAACGTCCTCTCACTGTCAACTGCGTTTATTTTCAGCAAACTTAACATGTGTAAATATTTGTATGAACATAACAAGATTCAACTACTGAGACAAACTGAACAAGTTCCACAGACGTGACTAACAGAAATTGAATATTTCCCGAACAAAGGGGGGGGGGTCAAAATCAAAAGTAACAGTCAGTATCTGGTGTGGTCACCAGCTGCATTAAGTACTGCAGTGCATCTCCTCCTCATGGACTGCACTAGATTTGCCAGTTCTTGCTGCGAGATGTTACCCCACTCTTCCACCAAGGCACCTGCAAGTTCCCGGACATTTCTGAAGGGGAATGGCCCTAGTCCTCACCCTCCGATCAAACAGGTCCCAGACGTGCTCAATGGGATTGAGATCCGGGCTCGTCGCTGGCCATGGCAGAACACTCACATTCCTGTCTTGCAGGAAATCATGCACAGAACGAGCAGTATGGCTGGTGGCATTGTCATGCTGGAGGGTCATGTCAGGATGAGCCTGCAGGAAGGGTACCACGAGGGAAGAGGATGTCTTCCCTGTAACGCACAGCCTTGAGATTGCCTGCAATGACAACAAGCTCAGTCCGATGATGCTGTGACACACCTCCCCAGACCATGACGGACCCTCCACCTCCAAATCTATCCCGCTCCAGAGTACAGGCCTCGGTGTAACGCTCATTCCTTTGACGATAAACGCGAATCCGACCATCACCCCTGGTGAGACAAAACAGCGACTCGTCAGTGAAGAGCATTTTTTGCCAGTCCGGTCTGGTCCAGCGACGGTGGGTTTGTGCCCATAGGCAACGTTGTTGCCGGTGATGTCTGATGGGGACCTGCCTTACAACAGGCCTACAAGCCCTCAGTCCAGCCTCTCTCAGCCTATTGCAGACAGTCTGAGCACTGATGGAGGGATTGTGCGTTCCTGGTGTAAGTCGGGCAGTTGTTGTTGCCATCCTGTACCTGTCCCGCAGGTGTGATTTTCGGATGTACCGATCCTGTGCAGGTGTTGTTACACGTGGTCTGCCACTGTGAGGACGATCAGCTGTCCGTCCTGTCTCCCTGTAGCGCTGTCTTAGGCATCTCACAGTACGAACATTGCAATTTATTGCCCTGGCCACATCTGCAGTCCTCATGCCTCCTTGCAGCATGCCTAAGGCACGTTCACGCAGATGAGCAGGGGACGTGGGCATCTTTCTTTTGATGTTTTTCAGAGTCAGTAGAAAGGCCTACGTTTTCATAACTGTGACCATAATTGCCTACCGTCTGTAAGCTGTTAGTGTCTTCACGACCGTTCCACAGGTGCATGTTCATTAATTGTTTATGGTTCATTGAACAAGCATGGGAAACAGTGTTTAAACCCTTTACAATGAAGATCTGTGAAGTTATTTAGATTTTTACGAATTATCTTTGAAAGACAGGGTCCTGAAAAAGGGACGTTTCTTTTTTTGCTGAGTTTATACACACACACACACACAGTTGAAGTCGGAAGTTTACAAACACTTAGGTTGGAGTCATTAAAACTAGTTTTTCAACCACTCCACAAATTTCTTGTTAACAAACTATAGTTTTGCCAAGTCGGTTAGGACATCTACTTTGTGCATGACACAAGTCATTTTTCCAACAATTGTTTACAGACAGATTATTTCACTTATAATTCACTGTATCACAATTCCAGTGGGTCAGACGTTTACATACACTAAGTTGACTGTGCCTTTAAACAGCTTGGAAAATTCCAGAAAATGTCATGGCTTTAGAAGCTTCTGATAGGCTAATTGACATCATTTGAGTCAATTGGAGGTGTACCTGTGGATGTATTTCAAGGCCTACCTTCAAACTCAGTGCCTCTTTGCTTGACATCATGGGAAAATCAAAAGAAATCAGCCAAGACCTCAGAAAAAAACATGTAGACCTCCACAAGTCTGGTTCATCCTTTGGGATTAATTTCCAAACGCCTGAAGGTACCACGTTCATCTGTACAAACAATAGTACGCAAGTATAAACTCCATGGGACCACGCAGCCATCATACCGCTCAGGAAGGAGACGCGTTCTGTCTCCTAGAGATGAATGTACGTACATTGGTGCGAAAAGTGCAAATCAATCCCAGAACAACAGCAAAGGACCTTGTGAAGATGCTGGAGGAAACCGGTACAAAAGTATCTATATCCACAGTAAAACAAGTCCTATATCAACATAACATGAAAGGCCGCTCAGCAAGGAAGAAGCCACTGCTCCAAAACCGCCATCGAAAATCCAGACTACGGTTTGAAACTGCACATGGGGACAAAGATCGTACTTTTTGGAGAAATGTCCTCTGGTCTGATGACCATCGTTATGTTTGGAAGAAAAAGAGGGAGCTTGCAAGCCGAAGAACACCATCCCAACCGTGAAGCACGGGGGTGGCAGCATCATGCTGTGGGGGTGCTTTGCTGCAGGAGGGACTGGTGCACTTCACAAAACAGATGGCATCATGAGGAAGGAAAATTATGTGGATATATTGAAGCAACATCTCAAGACATTAGTCAGGAAGTTAAAGCTTGGTCGCAAATGGGTCTTCCAAATGGACAATGACCCCAAGCATACTTCCAAAGTTGTGGCAAAATGGCTTAAGGACAACAAAGTCAAGGTATTGGAGTGGCCATCACAAAGCCCTGACCACAATCCTATAGAACATTTGTGGGCAGAACTGAAAAAGCATGTGCGAGCAAGGAGGCCTACAAACCTGACGCAGTTACACCAGTTCTGTCAGGAGGAATGGGCCAATATTCACACAACTTATTGTGGGAAGCTTGTGGAAGGCTACCCGAAACGTTTGACCTAAGTTAAACAATTTAAAGGCAATGCTACCAAATACTAATTGAGTGTATATACATTTCTGACCCACTGGGAATGTGATTAAATAAATAAAAGCTGAAATAAATCACTACTATTATTCTGACATTTCACATTCTTAAAATAAAGTGGTGATCCTAACTGACCTAAGACAGGGAATTTTTACTAGGATTAAAATGTCAGGAATTGTGAAAAACTGAGTTTAAATGTATTTGGCTAAGGTGCATGTAAACCTCCGACTTCAACTGTATACACACATACACACACAACAGTAAGTGGACACCCCTTCAAATGAGTGGATTCGGCTATTTCAGCCACACCTGTTGCTTGAGCACACAGCCAGGCAATCTCCATAGACAAACATTGGCAGTAGAATGGTCTTACTGAAGAGCTCTGTGACTTTCAACGTGGCACCGTCATAGGATGCCACCTTTCCAACAAGTCAATTTGTCAAATTTCTGCCCTGCTAGAGCTGCCTCGGTCAACTGTAAGTGCTGTTATTGTGAATTGGAAACATGTAGGAGCATCAACGGCTCAGGCGCAAAGTGGTTGACCACACAAGCTCACAGAACGGGACTGTCGAGTAATGAAGCACGTAGCCGCACACAAGCCTAAGATCACCATGCGCAATGCTAAGCGTCTGCTGGAGTGGTGTAAAGCTCGCCCCCATTGGATTCTGGAGCACTGGAAACACATTCTCTGGAGTGATGAATCAAGGTTCACCATCTGGCAGTCCGACGGACGAATGTGCTTTTGGCGGATGACAGGAGAACGCTACCTGCCCCAATGTATAGCGCCAACTGTAAAGTTTGGTGGAGGAGGAATAATGGTCTGGGGCTGTTTTTCATGGTTCGGGCTAGGCCCCTTAGTTCATTCTAGACGATTCTGTGCTTCCAACTTTCTGGCAACAGTTTGGGGAAGGCCCTTCCCTGTTTCAGCATGACAATGCCCCCGTGCACAAAGCAAGGTCCATACAGAAATGGTTTGTCGAGATCAGTTTGGAAGATCTTGACTGGCCTGCACAGAGCCCTGCCCTCAACCCCATCGAACACGTTTGGGATGAATTAGGACGCCGACTGCGAGACAGGCCTAATCGCCCAACATCAGTGCCCGACCTCCCTAATGCTCTTGTGGCTGAATGGAAGCAAGTCCCCGCAGCAATGATCCAACATCTAGTGGAAAGCCTTCCCAGAAGAGTGTATGCTGTTAGCAGCAAAGGGGGGACCAACTCCATATTAATGCCCATGATTTTTGAATGAGATGTTCGACGAGCAGATGTCCACATACTTTTGGTCATGTAGTGTAGTTTCTCAGTGATAGGCTACTGTAGCACAGTGCACCGGGCTGCATCCTTGTATGTGGTGGTGGCTACATTGTAAAGCCCTTATCGCAACAACAAACATTCAAACCCCCGAAAAATATAAAATAAAATACAAATTAGATCCAGTAAAAACGTGTCATTCCCACATTTCTTGGGTCGTGAAAACCGCTGATGAACATGGGCCAGTAGCCACCCTATTGCTCAGCGAGTGTAGCGTTATCTTTATCTATCGGCCCATCCATGCAAGATATCACAACACAGCGAGAGCACTCACCATATAGCATATGCTGCCATGAACATCGCAGCCTGTCGCAAGAGATGGAAAAAAATCTATGCGTGTTTTCGGCAGTTATCCTACAGTCTATTTGACTGTCAAAAAGAAAGTATAATCATCACGTTTAATTTTTGTTATGGAATCAGTCAGCGGGGCTGTGCCTGAGATTGTTGTTACAGTAGGTATCCGCTGCTTGCATAAAATAATTTATTTAGGAATAGGATACCTACCACTCTTTCCGATCTGTTCCGGTAGTCTATGCACAGGCTGGTGAAGGCTGCACAATGAATTATTGAGTGTTCCTCTGCGCTCTTTCTTTAGGTACTTCCCACACCGACCGTTGTAACCTCTTCTAAAACCCAAACTCCACCACCGCGGCAGGTGTTCCTAATGTTTTATACACTGGATTTCATAATGAGTTTAGCAACTAGGGTGACCTACTGGTCTCACAAGGATAAGAAATAGAGGCCCTAGTCCCATCCACTCTGTCCAGGGGGGAAGTTTTCCCTAGGTACAGATCTAGAATCAGCTTCCCTTCCCCCAATCCTACCCTTAAACATTAGTCAATAAAACGCTAAACTGACCCAAGATCGGTGTCAAGGGGCAACTTCACCCTACACCCGTTACTTGGGCTGCCGAAACCCCTCAGATGTCTCTCACAGTGGACGCTGGGAGCCCATAATATCAATGGGGTGGGGAGGAGCTCTCATGGAAATAGTCGTCATGGAGGTGAGGTGCATCCAATCTCAGTGGAGGGGAATCCAGAGAGCAGTCAATGTGCTATTACCTCCGTTTCACAGGCGCTGAACGTCATGCTCCCCTTAAAACATACATGTCATATGGGGAAATGTGAATAATATGTTATAGGCCTGTAGGATACACTCCTTTTTAGAATGTAGGGCCACACAGACCATATGCCTACAAGAGTTGCCTTGTTAATTAAACTATGTAGCTAAAAAACACAAACTAGTGCAATTCACTTTGAGTACTTAACACTTTCCTTGGAAAACACTGGTAAGAACTTTCTAACATTTTATATAGCTACATATGTTACAATATAATTAATGTGCTTTCTAAAGGCAATAACATATTTATTTAAGACAGCTAAAGCAAGTACACATTTTCTTCAGGAAATGTACTTTTTCTAGTTACCTTATTCGCCTACCTTGGAGTAATGCCTATTATGTAATGTTAAGTTTTGCCAGACGTATACAGATCCTGTTGCGCAACAGTATCCAGAGTATCCTACTAGTGTGGTGGCTGCCTTTGTGGGTTTTTGCATTTACAACAAATTAAAGTTGTAAATGCATCTCTCCCTCCCTCTCTCCAAGTTCCTCTTCCTAATGATGTCCAATTACTGTTCTTGCTGGTGTGGATGAGCCTAAAAGGGTCAGAGAAATCACTTGCTCCAACTGAATCACAAAAAAAAATAATTGCCAACTGCTCATGAGCATATAGACAAAAGCAGGATTGTGCATACACAATTTATGGTTCCCAACATTTCATCCAGTATACTTTTTTATACTACACATTCCATTTCTGCGGTAAAGTTGATGACCATTGCTATGCACGCTGAGAAGCCTACCTTACTGAAGCATAAATCACTCATTGCCCTATCCCTCTCTGCTGGCACAAATCTACTACTCACTGGGATCCTCTCAGGATCCCTCACCCTTAACCCATCCTCCTCTATTTTCTTCACTGCCTCAACATACGACACCTTCTGCACTACTCGGACTCTACACTACTCGCCACTTCAACCTGCCTCTCTCGCACCGGACACTTCCGATCCCCAGCAACATGAGCACCCCTACAGTTGACACAACTTTACACACCAAAACTACACAATCCTCTGTCCCATGCCCTCATGCACACTTCCCACATCTTGGAATCTCCCTCCTAAACACTGCTGCCACCTGACCATAAACGTTGCACCTGAACAGCACAGTGGCGACTGAACAAAAGCTCTTACAGGATAACTGATAAATACTAGCATGACATTGTCTGGTAGTCTCTGACTCAAAACTCAAAAGGACGCCTTTGTTTCACCACGCTCCCCACTGGGTCTGCGTCACCCCAAACGGAAGGCGTCACAAACACCAGGAATTTTCCATTACTCCAACTCCACACTTAACGCTACCCCAGAAATCACTCCTTTCAATGGTGCCCTGTTCCTAACAGCAAAGCAAGAAACAGATCTTGCCCCAAGTCGGGTGACACGGAGCGCCTGCTCCCTAAGGTCAGAAGAAACACAAACAAATATCACAAACAAGTCCACTACAGTTACTGTCACTGATTCAACTGCACCCAACTCCTTTCTCACCCACCCCGAAACCACAAATTAACCCGCAAAAAGGAAAGGGTCCATTTTCTCCAAAAATTCCACTCCTACTGGTCCAGATTATTTTTTATCATGTCTGGTGCCATTCTACCTCAACACACATCTTCCCACCACACTCGGCTCTTCTTCTCCCTCACGGTCAATAACCACGTCTATCCGTTCACTATGCTCTTGATGCGCTGCATTGCTTGCAGAGCACACACTGATGGCATTTCTCCAAAACCAAACTTCTGTTCCTTCGCCCAATTTACAAATCTGGCTATCTCTGACCTCTCCATGATTCCTTCACCTCGCTCAATCTCTATGAACTGTGGCCACTCCAGTGTGGCTCGATCCACGACACCATCTTCACCCATGACCCCTTAAATGCTGTCCTACATGTAAACCCAAAAGGTGGCCACCAGGTGTCACAATAGCAGTAAAGGGATATTCCATACAAATAAACAGCTTCTCTAGAACAAACAATTCCTATACATTTTCTTTTATACATACAAAATGGTTCTTAAACACCGACCCCATTATTGTGACAGCATGACGCTAAACCATTACAAACTTTAGTTTGAATAAATAGGCCAAAAGAAAATGACATACTATACACATTATACTTGAGTTCTCGTGAGTTCTTCATATGCGAGTGAATGTATTGATCTTCATGTACGAACGAGTGCATGAGTGTCTCTTCGTGTACATGTGTATGATCAATGTTTATGTAAAACAGGTGCAAGGTACACTACCGGTCAAACGTTTTAGAACACCTACTCATTCAAGGGTTTTTCTTTATTTTTACTATTTTCTACATTGTAGAATAGTGAAGACATCAAAACTATGAAATAAAACATGGAATCATGTAGTAAACAAAAAAGTGTTAAACAAATCAACAAATATTTTATATTTGAGATTCTTCAAATAGCCACCCTTTGCCTTGATGACAGCTTTGCACACTCTTGGCATTCTCTCAACCAGCTTCACCTGGAACGCTTTTCCAACAGTCTTGAAGGAATTCCCACATATGCTGAGCACTTGTTGGCTGCTGTTCCTTTCTCTGCGGTCCGACTCATCCCAAACTATATCAATTTGGTTGAGTTCGGGGGATTGTGGAGGCCAGATCATCTGATGCAGCACTCCATCTCGCTCCGTCTTGGTCAAATAGCCCTTACACAGCCTGGTGGTGTGTTGGGTCATTGTCCTGTTGAAAAAGAAATGATAGTCCCACTAAGCCCAAACCAGATGGGATGGCGTATCGCTGCAGAATGCTGTGGTAGCCATGCTGGCTAAGTGTGCCTTAAATTCTAAATAAAATCAGACTGTGTCACCAGCAAAGAACACCCACACCATAACACCTCCTCCTCCATGCTTTACAGTGGGAAATACACATGCGGTGATCATCCGTTCACCCAAACCGCATTTCACAAAGACACGGCGGTTGGAACCAAAAATCTCAAATTTGGAATCCAGACCAAAGGACAAATTTCCACCGGTCTAATGTCTATTGCTCTTGTTTCTTATTGGTGTCCTTTAGTAGTGGTTTCTATGCATCAATTCGACCATGAAGGCCTGATTCACGCAGTCTCCTCTGAACAGTTGATGTTGAGATGTGTCTGTTACTTGAACTCTGTGAAGCATTTATTTGGGCTGCAATTTCTGAGGCTGGTAACTCTAATGAACTTATCCTCTGCAGCAGAGGTAACTCTGGGTCTTCCATTCCTGTGGCAGTCCTCATGAGAGCCAGTTTCATCATAGCACTTGGTTTTTGCGACTGCACTTGAAGAAACTCTCAAAAAGTTATTGAAATGTTACGTATTGACTGACCTTCATGTCTTGAAGTAATGATGGACTGTTGTTTCTCTTTGCTTATTTGAGCTGTTTTTGCCATAATATGGACTTGGTCTTTTACCAAATAGGGCTATCTTCTGTATACCCCCCCTACCTTGTCACAACTGATTGGCTCAAATGCATTAAGGAAAGAAATTCCACAAATTAACTTAAGGCACACCTGTTAATTGAAACGCATTCCAGGTGAGTACCTCATGAAGCTGGTTGAGAGAATGCCAATATAAAATATATTTTCATTTGTTTAACACTTTTTTGGTTACTACATGATTCCATATGTGTTATTTCATCGTTTTGATGTCTTCACTATTATTCTACAATGTAGAAAATAGTAAAAATAAAGAAAAACCCTGGAATGAGTAGGTGTTCTAAAACTTTTGACCAGTAGTGTATGTGTGTGTGTTCTTGAGCTGAAAGGGAAAGACTGGAACAGACGAACTGGTGTGTCAGGTCAGTTAGTCATGTAGTTGTTGTTCAGTGTCTTAAAGTCTTCCAGTCAACTCTTAGTTATAGTAAAAGTGTTCTTTGGTAACAGGATTGTTGGTTCTTCTGGCATTACCTTCCTGTTCCATCTTTCATTGTTCATTCTTTCTTATTCTAAGACGTTCCTTGTTTTTGCTTAGGGTTTGACTTGTATGTGGAGCTGTCTCTTCTGACATTCACATTCCTGCTTCTCTTTAGCCATTTCCTCTTTCTCCACTTTCAGTTTCCATTGAACTGCTTTCTTTGTCCTGGTTTGTGCTTTTTGAGTTATTTTTCTTTCCATACCCAGCTTAGGTGGGTTCTTTTAGTTTTCAAAGATGTCTTTGTGAAATGAGGTGAAATTGAGTTCGACTGAAGGTCTAGGTCATTCCCTTTCGCCTGTGAGGAAGACTAGACCAATGCTCTGAGCTTTGGGATTCAGTAAAACAGCATCTGTCAGACTTATGTTACATTGACTCCATTGCTTGACATCTGAAGTTTCTTTGCTGGTACCAACACTGCTTGCCAGCATCTTTTTCATGCACCCTTGAACTCCCAGGGCACTGTCAGTGGGAGGGTGTTCTTTGTCCAATGATACATCCTTGGTTCCTTCTGCCTCAGTAATGGAGGCCAATACAGCATGGCTGTTACATCCTATGTCCACGAGCTACATCTCTGTCCTTCCCACTTCTTCCATTCTGCAGAGTTTTAGGCCAGTGTCAGTGGTGCTGCTGACCGGTTTCTCCTGGTCCACAGTGTGTTCCTCCAGTGTTCAACGACTTCTTCAAATCTTCTGCACAAACCCTGTCAGAGCTTCCTGTATGATGAAAAGTGTGTGTGAACAACTGTTTACAATTTGAGGTTTTAACCTTGGAGTGTGTGTGACTGTCACCAGCCCCAGTATGACCAGGCGGTGTCTCCAGTGAGACCAGAGCACTGCTCAAATAAGTTTCTGCTTCTTTCTCTCTCTGTAGCTCCATCTCCTTTCTTGTTGTTCTTCTTCACCTCGGATGTGCAAGATGGTCGTCTTCCCCTTGGGAGTCTGAGTACATTTCCATATCTGGACATGAACCTCTTCCTTGGACTCCAAAGCCGAGAAAACGAACAGGGAAGGTGAGTTGTGGATGTGGTATGAGTTGGTTTGGTCTGGTTGGATTTTGAGCTGATGCCGGTTCTGGGTGATTTGTTTCCTTGATTGTTTCCTTGTTTCCTTTCAGTGTCTCCTTTCCTTTGTTTCTTCGATGCTTTGACTTTTGCTGTTATGGCTGCAATATCAGTTGCCATTGCCAACTTTTCTTTCCTTGCTTGCAATTCCACTTGCTCCTTTTCCAATACATGTTTTTGCTTCAAGCCAGCAGCATGCGCCAAAAGAGCTGCATGTTCAGCTTCAGCTTACATTTGAGATATAGAAGAAACCCCTTCTGCTTGACTTGGTCAAGCTAGGCAGACACCAGTCAGAAAGATCAACATGCTTCCACCCCTCCTCAAACAATTGCTGCACTGAATATTGAAGTTCAATGAACGTGTTCATGTGCTGCAGCAACACTCCTCTGTCTTTGTCCATAGCCCTCAGAATTCACATTTCCAGTTTGTCTCTCCTCTTCTTGAAATCATTCTATTTCAATGATTCAGTTAGCATAAAAAATATATATATCATAAGAAAATGCAGCAAACACCTTCCAACGTTTCAACTTGATGAACGCACTCCATTGGCACTTACAACTTGAAGTCACAGTTTCCAGTTCACATGCAGAGCTTGTGTGTCAATTCGGTCTATTCCATTGCATGGGTGGGACACAACGTTCAACACAGCTGGTAGAGCAGGAGAGGAAGGAAGATGCGTAGAGTGCCGTGGTGCGCATATTCAAAATAGCTGAAGATCTTCTCCTTATCTCCACAAACAAAATGTCACTTGTCTTTGTGTTTTCAAACAACACAATTCAAAGTTCCACAGCAAAACTTGAAAAGCAGTTCAACAGTTCACATGAATCCAATAGAAAGCAACCTTGTTCGACATGAATCACCAGAGAACAATCTTCCAATATTTATTTTTCATATGATCCGACATGCATCTACACTACCGGTCAAAAGTTTTAGAACACCTACTCATTCAAGGGTTTTTCTTTATTTTCAGGCCTACTATTTTCTACATTGTAGAATAATAGGGAAGAAATCAAAACTATGAAATAACATATGGAATCATGTAGAAACCAAAAAAAAAGTGTTAAACAAATCCAAATATATTTTATATTTTATACTCGTCAAAGTAGCCACCCTTTGCCTTGATGACAGCTTTGCACACTCTTGGCATTCTTTCAACCAGCTTCATGAGGTAGTCACCTGGAATGCATTTCAATTAACAGGTGTGCCTTCTTAAAAGTTAATTTGTGGAATTTCTTTCCTTCTTAATGCGTTTGAGCCAAGGTAGGCGGGTATACAGAAGATAGCCCAATTGGTAAAAGACCAAGTCCATATTATGACAAGAACAGCTCAAATAAGCAAAGAGAAACGACAGTCCATCATTACTTTAAGACATAAAGGTCAGTCAATACGGAACATCAAGAACTTTGAAAGTTTAAAGTGCAGTCGCAAAAACCATCAAGCGCTATGATGAAACTGGCTCTCATGAGGACCACCACAGGAATGGAAGACCCAGAGTTACCTCTGCTGCAGAGGATAAGTTCATTAGAGTTACCAGCCTCAGAAATTCCAGCCCAAATAAATGCTTCACAGAGTTCAAGTAACAGACACATCAACATCAACTGTTCAGAGGAGACTGTGTAAATTAGGCCTTCATGGTCGAAT
This sequence comes from Coregonus clupeaformis, assembly GCF_020615455.1. Taxonomy (NCBI): domain Eukaryota; kingdom Metazoa; phylum Chordata; class Actinopteri; order Salmoniformes; family Salmonidae; genus Coregonus; species Coregonus clupeaformis. The sequence continues at coordinate 8,960,559 of NC_059209.1, forward strand.
TGATGCAAAGAACCACTACTAAAGGACACCAATAAGAAACAAGAGCAATGGACATTAGACCGGTGGAAATTAGTCCTTTGGTCTGGAGTCCAAATTTGAGATTTTTGGTTCCAACCGCCGTGTCTTTGTGAGACGCAGTGTGGGTGAACGGATGAGTTCTGCATGTTTGTTTCCCACCGTAAAGCATGGATGAGGAGGTGTTATGGTGTGGGTGTGCTTTGCTGGTGACACTGTGATTCATTTAGAATTCAAGGCACACTGAACCAACATGGCTACCACAGAATTCTGCAGCGATACGCCATCCCATCTGGTTTGGGCTTAGTGGGACCTTCGTTATTTAACAGGACAATAACCTCCAGGCTGTGTAAGGGCTATTTGACCAAGTAGGAGAGTGATGGAGTGCTGCATCAGATGACCTGGCCTCCACAATCCCCTGACCTCAACCCAATTGAGATGGTTTGGGATGAGTCAGACCACAGTGAAGGAAAAGCAGCCAACAAGTGCTCAGCATATGTGGGAACTCCTTCAAGACTGTTGGAAAAGCATTCCAGGTGAAGCTGGTTGAGAGAATGCCAAAAGTGTGCAAAGCTGTCATCAAAGCAAAGGGTGGCTATTTGAAGAATCTCAAATATATTTAGATTTTTTAAACACTTTTTTGGTTACTACATGATTCCATGTGTTATTTTATAGTTTTGATGTCTTCACTATTATTCTACAATGTAGAAAATAGTAAAAATAAAGAAAAACCCTTGAATGAGTAGGTGTTCTAAAACTTTTGACCTGTAGTGTACTTTCCAAGGCTTTCAAACCACAATCAAAGTTCTAATATGCAAAGCATTCAAGCATGAAGCAAATCTTCACAGCAATTCCATAAAGTTAAAAAATGCAATGCATTCAAATATTGCTCACGAAGCCGCTCTTCCAAAGTCACACAGTTCCAATAGCCTATGCTGTGCATTCAGTACACCACTACAGTACACCACAAAAGTACTTTAAAGTACCACTTAAGTCGTTTTTGGGGTATCTGTACTATACTGAACAGAAATATAAATGCAATATGCAACAATTTAAAAGGTTTAACTGAGTTACTGTTCATAAAGAAATCAGTGAATTGAAATAAATAAATTAGGCCCTAATCTATGGATTTCACATGACTGGGAATACAGATATGCATATGTTGGCCACAAAATAAAATAAAAAAAGCGTGATCAGAAAAAACCTGTCAGTATCTGGTGTGACCACCATTTGCCTCATGAAGCGCGACACATCTCCTTTGCATAGAGTTGATTAGGCTGTTGATTGTGGCCTGTGGAATGTTGTCCCACTCCTCTTCAATGGCTGTGCAAAGTTGCTGGATATTGGCGGGAACTGGAACATGCTGTCGTACACATCGATCCAGAGCATCCCAAACAGGCTCAATGGGAGACATGTCTGGTGAGTATGCAAGCCATTGAAGAACTGGGACATTTTCAGCTTCCAGAAAATCTGTACAGATCCTTTCGACATGGGGCCGTGCATCATCATGCTGAAACATGAGGTGATGGGGACGGATGACTGGCATGATCTCGTCACGGTATCTTTGTGCATTCAAATTTCCATCGATATAAATGCAATTGTGTTCGTTGTCCGTAGCTTTTGCCTGCCCATACCATAACCCTATCGCCACCTTGGGGCACTCTGTTCACAATGTTGACATCAGCAAACTGCTCACCCACACAACGCCATACACATGGTCTGTGGTTGTGAGGCCTGTTGGACGTACTGTCAAATTCTCAAAGACTACATTGGAGGGCACTGCGTTCATCCACCTCTGGCCTGCTAGCTCCCCTACCTCTACGGAAGCACAGTTCCCGCTCAGCCCAGTCAAAGCTATTTGCTGCTCTGGCACCCCAATGGTGGAACAAGCTCCCCCACGATGCCAGGACAGCGGAGTCACTGACCACCTTCCGGAGACACTTGAAACCCTACCTCTTTAAGGAATACCTGGAATAGTATAAAGTAATCCTTCTACCCCACCCCCTCCCCCCCATTCAAAAAACAAAAAACAAAATAAAAAGTAGTTGTCCCACTGGCTATCATAAGTTGAATGCACCAATTTGTAAGTCGCTCTGGATAAGAGCGTCTGCTAAATGATGTAAATGTAATGTAAATGAGGTGGCTTATGGTAGAGAAATGAACATTCAATTCTCTGGTAAACATTCCTGCAGTCAGCATGTCAATTGCACGCTCCCTTAAAACTTGAGACATCTGTGGCATTGTGTTGTGTGACAAAACTGCAATTTTAGAGTGGCCTGTTAATGTCCCCAACACAAGGTGCACCTGTGTAATGATCATGCTGTTTAATCAGCTTCTTGATATTCCACACCTATCAGGTGGATGGATTATCTTAGCAAAGGAGAAATGCTCACTAACAGGAATGTAAACAACTTTGTGCACAAATTGAGAGTAATAAGCTTTATGTGCATATAGACATTTTCTGACCAACACTTTACATGTTGCATTTATATTTTTGTTCAGTGTATTTATATTAGAGGTAGTTTCGTGAGCCAATGCTAACTAGTGTTACCCATAGACTTCCAGTCATTGTGCTAACATTAGTTAGAATTTGCTCGTGAAACTACCTTCAACTTCCTTCATACTGGACCAATTATGGATGACTGACAGGGGTCGCTGTATTGAAGCCACCACTCAGCCATCTTGGTATTTGTAAAAAAGATTTTGGAAGCTATAGAAATGCATTTATTAATGTGTACATTCGTTTGACACATTTATTATATTACAGACACTGTAAAGCATACTTAATTATATTATGTGAGCTAAACAAAAATAAAAACATTTTCCTTAAAGTATTTTTGAGAGTACTAATGTTACTGTCCCCAATACAACAAAAAATCTTAAATACATGTAATTTTGTCCATTTAACTGAAAAACTGTAGCATTCCGTTCATTCCTATGGTTGACTGCTCCTACTGGGGAGTGCCAATATGGCCGACCGGTGGCTTCAATGCCTCTCAATGGCCAATACATAGCGTCAGCAATCCAGAGATTATATACATAAGTGTACTGGACACAGAGACATAAAAATGGTATCCACGAGTTAATCTGACTCTGGGGAAGTAGATGAAGGGCCTCATTGCCAAAATCTCGAAGTATCCCTTTAAGTACATTTAAAACCAAATACTTTTCCTCAAGTAGTATTTCACTGGGTGACTCACTTTTACTTGAGTCATTTTCTATTAAGGTATCTTTAATTTTACTCAAGTATTTCCACCACTGAGTGCATTTTTGATACTTGCCACGATGCCACTCTCCACAGCGAACCAAGCACAGGATTCCATTGTGTTCCAAGGTGAGCGATGCATTCCACAGTGTTCCATTGATTCAATGCCGTGCAAACATTTCCACCTGAATCTTCGTACGTTGCATTGTCCATAAATCCATTCAATAAAGTCCCCGAATCGGAACCTTTTCTACAATGTTATGCCCAAGGTTCCAGATTCTAAAAGGCAACTTCTATAAACGCCAAAACACAGGTTTGGTTCCTTACGCGATTCCATTGATGAAAGGTGAGTGGCTATTGCAGTTCAAATGTAATTGATTACTCACAGAATGGCAAAAAGGTAAAATCCCAAAGTACAAAATGATTAGTAGCAACAGGCAAATTAAATCCAAAGGAAATGGTAGCAAACTGTAGCGCTACTAGGCATCTTCCATCAGCTGCAATCACCTGTCCTAATGAGTTCTCAACCGAAACATATATCACTTGTTGTCCTATCCCTCTGCATTGGTACATCTCTACTACTCTCACCAGTCCTCCCCCTTGACCCATCTTCCTCTACTTTCTTCACTGCCTCAGCATATGACAACTTCTTCACTACTCTTACCCTGGAAACCTCAACCTGCCTCTCTCGCACAGGACATTTCTGATCCCCAGCCCCATGGGCACCCCTACAATTAGCACATACCACTACTTTCCCCAATGCTACACATTCCTTTGTCTCATGCCCTTCTGCACACTTCTCACACCTTGGAACCTCCCTCCTACACACTGCTGCCACATGCCCATAAGTTTGACACCTGTAACATCGTAATGTATTTGGCACATAAGCTCGTACAGGATAACTTACATTTACATTTTAGTAATTTAGCAGACGCTCTTATCCAGAGCGACTTACAGTTAGTGAATACATATTTTTTTATACTGGCCCCCCGTGGGAATCGAACCCACAACCCTGGCGTTGCAAACGCCATGCTCTATCAACTGAGCTACATCCCTGCCGGCCATTCCCTCCCCTACCCTGGACAACGCTGGGCCAATTGTGCGCCGCCCCATGGGTCTCCCGGTCGCGACAGAGCCTGGATTCGAACCAGGATCTAGTGGCACAGTTAGCACTGCGATGCAGCGCCTTAGACCACTGCGCCACTCAGGAGTCCACTTACATACCCTAACTTACATACCCTAACTTCACGTTATCAGGCAAAGACAAAAGAACAGACAATGACTCCTCTGTTTCCCCACTCTCGCCCCCCTGTTTGTGTCGCACCAAACGACGAGCATCACACACACATCTTCCCCTTCAGTTGGTCAACTTTTACATTTACTGCTACCCCAGTAATCACTTCTTTCTATGGCGCCCTTTTCTTGAGAGCGAAACAATTCACCATTATTTTTCCCATTTGTCTAAATCTGAGCGCCTTCTCCCTCTGACCAACAGAAACACAAACAATTATCACTAGACCACTTCTGGTTACCCTCACCGATTCCACTTTACCCAATGCTCTTTTCACCCATCTTGAAACCACAAATGGTTTCCTTATGATAATACTGCACTTCTCCTGACATACATCTGTTTCTTGCTTTCTCAAGGGACTCCATTTACCTTCCTACTTCTCCCTTTCTACACTTATTCATAGCGCTTTCGATAAAATATGAGCAATAAACGTCGGTCCCAGTTCATGTAGCTAACGTTACACTCCTTGTCTCAACCGAAGCAATCTTCTTCTTTAAATTTGTATTGGCGGATCGCAACCAACTGAAAGGTGCATACAACGCCACCTACTGTACTTGAGTGTGAGGCCTGTCGCGGCCTCCCTATTCATCTATTTCTCTTATCTAGCCCAGTGTTTCCGCATACTGTTCTGGAGTGTGAATTCGTTATACTTTTTGACACAAAAAGGAAGGGAAAAGGGAAGGAGAAAAGGGAAGAAAAATTGCCCTACCAACTAACCCTACACCCATTAAAACCTCACCACTATTCCACTGCTTGGCCCTATCTGATCCTACACCAGGCTGGCAGCCTGGGAGGACGGGACACTATCGTTCAACACACCATGTATTTCTTCTGCAGTACAATCTCGTACACCCAAGTACTTCTATGCAGCTGCTAAAACAACATCTATTTTCTGTAGTCCAGTTGATACCTCTTAGGATCCCTCGCCCTGGACCCATCTTCCACTACTACTCTCTTCACTGCCTCAGCATACAACACTTTCTGTACTACTCTGATCCTGGCAACCTCAACCTGCCTTTCTTCACCGGACACTTCTGATCTCCAGCATCATGGGTACTCCTATAATTAACACACAACTTTTTCCACAGATACTACACATTCCTTTGTCTCATGCCCTCCTGCACACTTCTCACATCTAGGAATTTCCCTCCTACACACTGCTGCAACATGACCATAAGCTTGGCACCTAAAACACCATAATGGGTTCGGGACAAAAGCTCTCACAGGATAACTGAACAATCCTAACTTGACTGTCGGGTAAAGACTGCTTTAAAACTCAGCAGGACAGACAGTGTGTTTCACCATGTTCTCCAGCGGGTCTGCGTCGCACCAAACAGCGGGTGTCACAGTGCCATTTAAAAAAACGTCATCCTCTGTATTTTCAACTCCTTCAAACTCAATGTCACTCTCATCAGTTTCACGTTCTGAGAATACTAAAGTACGGTGTTCTATTTTGTACTTGACACCTAACAACTTTTCTTTCCCTTGTGTTTTTCCATGATCCGTCGACCCTTCCCCATCTTCCTCTTGTCAGTTTCACCTTCCAAACTGCTGTAGCATGATTTCCCATTATTGTTCTTCTCTCTCAAAATCCTCTCTTGTCCCAGGCTTTTTCCCTTTGTTTCTTCAACTTTTCCGCGTTCTTCCTCATGTTTTCTTCCAAGCTACTGAAATACGGTTTTCCATTTTTATACTTGACATCTATCAACGTCCCGTCCTCCTCTTCCATGTTAGAAAAAAACCAGCTCCCTGATCCTTGATTGTGGCGACGAACCAACCGACGCCATCATTACCCATAACCCTTTAAATGCTGTCCTACAGGTAAACCCAAAAGGTGGCCACCAGGTGTCACAATAGCAGTAAAGGGATATTCCATACAAATAAACAGCTTCTCTAGAACAAACAATTCCTATACATTTTCTTTTATACATACAAAATGGTTCTTAAAGAATCCATTGTGATTGAATTATAATGTTACTAGCAACAGTGAACGATACACTACATGACCAAAAGTATGTGGACATCCATCTCATTCCAAAATCATGGACATTAATATGGAGTTGGTCCCCCCTTTGCTGCTAACAGCTTCCACTCTTATGGGAAGGCTTTCCACTAGATGTTGGAACATTGCTGCGGGGACTTGCTTCCATTCAGCCAGAAGAGCATTAGTGAGGTCAGGCACTGATGTTGGGCGATTAAGCCTGGATCGCAGTTGGCGTTCCAATTCATCAGGATGTCATACTCATTTTAGCTTTTAATCTATATACACTGAACAAAAATAGCAACGTAACATATAAAGTGTTGGTCCCATGTTTCATGAGCTGAAATAAAAGATCTCTGAAATTTTCCATACACACAAACAGCTTATTTCTCTCACCTTTTGTGGACAAATTTGTTTACATCCCTGGTAGTGAGCATTTCTCCTTTGCCAAGATAATCCATCCACCTGACAGGTGTAGCATATCAAGAAGCTGATTAAACAGCATGATCATTACACAGGTGCACCTTGTGCTGTGGACAATAAAAGGCCACTCTAAAATGTGCAGTTTTGTCACACAACACAATGCCACAGATGTCTCAAGTTTTGAGGGGCCATGCAATTGGCATGCTGACTGCAGGAATGTCCATCAGAGCTGTTGCCATAGAATGGAATGTTAATTTCTCTACCATAATCTGCCTTCAACGTTGTTTTAGAGAATTTGGCAGTACGTCCAAACGCTCGCACATCCGCAAACCACATGTAACCACGCCAGCCCAGGACCTCCACATCCATATTCTTCACCTGCGGGATCATCTGAGACCAGTCACCTGGAAAGCTGATGAAACTGTGGGTTTGCACAACCAAATAATTTCTGTACAAACTGTCAAAAACCGTCTCAGGGAAGTGCATCTGTGTGCTCGTCGTCCTCACCAGGGTCTTGACCTGACTGCAGTTCGGCGTCGTAACAGACTTCAGTGGGCAAATGCTCACCTTCGATGGCCACTGGCACGCTGGAGAAGTGTGCTCTTCATTGCTGAATCCCGGGCGAGCGGTTTGCTGCCCCATGTTGGCGGTGGGAATACAGTATGGGCAGGCATAAGCTACGGACAACGAACACAATTGCATTTTATCGATGGCAATTTGAATGCACAGAGATACCGTGACGAGATCCTGAGGCCCATTGTCGTGCCATTCATCCGCCACCATCACCATAAGTTTCAGCATGATAATGCACGGCCCCATGTAGCAAGGATCTGTACACAGTTCCTGGAAGCTGAAAATGCCCAGTTCTTCCATGGCCTGCATACTCACCAGACATGTCACCCATTGAGCATGTTTGGGATGCTCTGAATCAACGTGTACGACAGCGTGTTCCAGTTCCCGCCAATATCTAGCAACTTCGCACAGCCATTAAAGAGGAGTGGGACAACATTCCACAGGCCACAATCAACAGCCTGATCAACTCTATGCAAAGGAGATACTGACTGGTTTTCTGATCCACGCCCCTACTTTAAAAAATTAGTTATTTGTGACCAACAGATGCATACCTGTATTCTCAATCATGTGAAATCCGTAGATTAGGGCCTAATTTATTTATTTAAATTGACTGATTTCCTTATATGAACTGTAACTCAGTAAAAAAAATTGAAATTGTTGCATGTTGCGTTTATATTTTGGTTCAGTGTATGTATATATATATATATATATATATATATATATATATATATGCACTGTTGAAGTCCTAAGTTTACACACACCTTAGCCAAATACATTTAAACTCAGTTTTTCGAAATTCCTGACATTTATTCCTAGTAAAAATTCCCTGTCTTAGGTCAGTTAGGATCACCACTTTATTTTAAGAATGTGAAATGTCAGAATAATAGTAGAGAGAATGATTTATTTCTGCTTTTATTTATTTCATCACATTCCCAGTGGGTCAGAAGTTTATATACACTCAATTAGTATATGGTAGCATTGCCTTTAAATTGTTTAACTTGGTTCAAACGTTTCGGGTAGCCTTCCACAAGCTTCCCAAAATAAGTTGGGTGAATTCTGGCCCATTCCTCCTGACAGAGCTGGTGTAACTGAGTCAGGTTTGTAGGCCTCCTTCCTCGCACACGCTTTTTCAGTTCCCCACAAAATTTCTACAGGATTGAGGTCAGGGCTTTGTGATGGCCACTCCAATACCTTGACTTTGTTGTCCTTAAGCCATTTTGCCACAACTTTGGAAGTATGCTTGGGGTCATTGTCCATTTGGAAGACCCATTTGCGACCAAGCTTTAACTTCCTTTCTGATGTCTTGAGATGTTGCTTCAATATATCCACATAATTTTCCTTCCTCATGATGCCATCTATTTTGTGAAGTGCACCAGTCCCTCCTACAGCAAAGCACCCCCACAGCATGATGCTGCCACCCCCGTGCTTCACGGTTGGGATGGTGTTCTTCGGCTTGCAAGCCTCCCTCCTCCAAACATAACGATGGTCATTATGGCCAAACAGTTCTATTTTTGTTTAATCAGACCAGAGGATATTTCTCCAAAAAGTAAGATCTTTGTCCCCATGTGCAGTTGCAAACCGTAGCCTGGCTTTTTTATGGCGGTTTTGGAGCAGTGGCTTCTTCCTTGCTGAGCGGCCTTTCAGGTTATGTCGATATAGGACTCGTTTTACTGTGGATATAGATACTTTTGTACCTGTTTCCTCCAGCATCTCCACAAGGTCCTTTACTGTTGTTCTGGGATTGATTTGCACTTTTCGCACCAAAGTACGTTCATCTCTAGGAGACAGAACGCGTCTCCTTCCTGAGCGGTATGACGGCTGCGTGGTCCCATGGTGTTTATACTTGCGTACTACTGTTTGTACAGATGAACGTGGTACCTTCAGGCGTTTGGAAATTGCTCCCAAGGATGAACCAGACTTGTGGAGGTCTACAATTTTTTTTCTAAGGTCTTGGCTGATTTCTTTTGATTTTCCCATGATGTCAAGAGTTAGAGGCACTGAGTTTGAAGGTAGGCCTTGAAATAATTCCACAGGTACACCTCCAATTTACTCAATTGATGTCAATTAGCCTATCAGAAGCTTCTAAAGCCATGACATAATTTTCTGGAATTTTCCAAGCTGTTTAAAGGCACAGTCAACTTAGTGTATGTTAACCTCTGACCCACTGGAATTGTGATACAGTGAATTATAAGTAAAATAATCTGTCTCTAAACAATTGTTAGAAAAATTACTTGTGTCATGCACAAAGTAGATGTCGTAACCGACTTGCCAAAACTATAGTTTGTTAACAAGAAATGTGTGGAGTGGTTGAAAAACGAGTTTTAATGACTCCAACACTTACCAAGTGTTTGTAAACTTCCGACTTCAACTGTATATAAATATATATATATATATATATTTCAAAAACATTTTGGTTGGAGGCCCCCTAGCTTGCGGCCGCCCCCCCCTAGTATGTCACTTACGCCTAGAAACGGCACCTGGTGGCCATTTACATCAACCGCTGGTGGAGAGGCCTTGTCATCAGCCCTTCTGAAGCTGATGACCATATCCTTGGTTTTCTTTTCATTCACATAAAGGCAGTTGGTTTTTCCCCACTCAGCCACTGCATTGACGGCTGCTTGTGTTTGGTCATGTAGCTTGCCAGGGAGCAACTCTGTGAGCGTGAGGTCATGAGCATTCTTGACAGCGTGGACGCTGCTTGGAAGGCTGGAGTCTAGGGTTTCATGCATAGCACAAACACTAGGGAAGAGAGCACCATCCAGAGATGCCAACTTAATGTCCCTGCCAATGAGAATTCAGCATAATGTTCCTGCTGCTTCTCCACAGACAAACATGGCAGGGATCACCTCAACATCACAGATCTTAGGACTCTATTCAACCTGTATCGCTGAAGCGTTACAGATTGCGTGATATAAATGTAAAGGTAATTTCCAATTGAGCCGACATATGCAGTGTTTACCGCAAATACAGTATCCACCGACGCGGGAACATTGCCTTTCAATTATTTGTTTTACCATTTTGGTATTACGAAAAGAACGAGGTAGCTGTAAACAGCAGTAAATTACGTATAACCTATATTTTCATGGACAACTCCGTCCTTTGACCTATGTAGCAGAGTTATGACATGAGTAAACAGTAATAATCATGTAACATCTCAGCTGAGGATTCAAACAAAAGTCTGTGGGTTTTGAGACCAAAATGTATATTGTCATTACTATAAAATAAAGCTACAGACGTAAAAAGAGCTGATCATTTGCGACATTGACCAAACAAAAGCTTTTAGGGTAGGGGAGTAGGCTAAGCATAATAACAGAAGAATCCATTGGCAGAGATGGGATCTGCAGAGTCCTTGGATACCCTTTGAGAGGCAGTATGTTTGGCCGCTCTCCCACAGCGGCAGCATCAACATCCTGTGGGTCAGGTTACTGGCCCGAACACTCTGTTCAGAAGTGGTGGGAAATAAATAAATTAAGAGCAGGTCTGAACTTTCCCCACCAGTGAGGACTGGGGAGAGGGGGACAGTAGAGGTGAGCTGCGGTACACGTTGAGAGAGATCTGATTTCATGTGATGCTAAACTTATCATCATTACACTTTTTGGTTGGTGCTGAAAGTGCTCTATCTTGAAAACTCTACTGCTGACATGCACAATTATGTGGGACTATACCAGACGAGCTAAATGCCGTCTATGCTCGCTTCGAGGCAAGCAACACTGAACCATGCATGAGAGCACCAGCTGTTCCGGACGACTGTGTGCTCTCGCTCTCCGTAGCCGATTTGAGTAAGACCTTTAAACAGGCTTACATTCGCCATGCCGCAGGGCCAGACGGAATACCAGGACACGTACTTAGAGCATGCGCTGACCAGCTAGCAAGTGTCTTTACTGACATTTTCAGCCTATCCCTGACCCAGTCTGTAATACCAACTTGTTTTAAGCAAACCTTCATTGTCCCTGTGCCCAAGAACGCCAAGGTAACCTTCTTAAATGACTATCTGCTATGGGATGTAGCACTTACATCTATGGCCATAAAATGCTTTGAAAGGCTGGTTATGGCTCACATCAACACCATCATCTCAGACACCTTGGACCCACTCCACTTCACATACCGTCCCAACAGATCTACAGATGACACTATCTCTATTGCACTCCACACTGCCATCACCCACCTGGACAAAAGGAATACTGATGGAAGAATGCTGTTCATTGACTACAGCTCAACATTCAACACCATAGTCCCCTCCAAGCTCATCACTAAGCTCAGGATCCTGGGACTGAACACCTCCCTCTGCGATTGGATCCTGGACTTCCTGACGGGCCATCCCCAGGCGGTGAAGGTAGGCAACAGCACATCCGCCATGCTGACCTTCAACACGGGAGCCCCTCAGGGGTGTGTGCTTAGTCCCTGTTCACCCACGACTGCTTGGCCGCACACGACTCCAACACCATCATCAAGTTTACTGACAACACGACAGTGGTAGGACTGATCACCGACGACGATGAAACAGCCTATAGAGGGTTACCAGGTGATGTACAACACCTCCTGGCGGCCATGTTGGAAGACCACCGCATCAATTCTTCTGACAACAACAGCTGAGTGGCTACCCCAAGCTTCTTGATAACAGTGCCTAAAACTACTTGATTCATCACCATGGTCAAGAAAACTTTTTACCAGTCAAGACCTGAACTGAGACAGCTGTCTGTACAGGGTTTGCTCCAATGATTTCATCACTGGTAAGTCTGATTGAGTTTGTGTTTAGTTTAACTGTTAGCTGTTATGCTAACCAAGTGTTACCAACAATACTAAGTTAGCCAACATTAGCTAGATAGCTTGTAATCTATTTGGCATGCGTCTCTCTCATAGGTGGTGCGTGAGTTTCCAGTTTTGGGGAAGCTATTTTTCCCCCATAAAAATGCACCTTAATAATAAAGCATTGCATGCATCTTTCATCGCATTTTCAGACTAATGTAAGCCTACTATTCCTAATGTGATGAGTAGATTGGATAGTCATAATGTAGGCTATTAATATAACTCAATTTCAAACACATTTCATGCAATCCTACAATATTTTTTAATACGACAAATCACAGGGTAACCTAGGCCTACTCTGCTGACACTGACAAACAGATCAATAAAAACGACCTTGTCTTGAATGGTACCATTTAATCCAGGTCTACGAAAAGGGGAGACACAAATTGTACAATATGACGTCCATCTAACCTGGATGAGGACATTATTATCCCCAAAAAAAACTCTCCAGCGGCACTGACCCAATGATAATTTATTGAGAACTTTATTCATAAGAGGGAAAATGTATGGACATTAGAGTATAGGACAAAGGCCTCAAAGGGATACGACAACCTGCTGTGTTGACTATTGGTTGTTCCAGCCCAACAATAGATTTAGGGCTCTATTTAATCCGCATCACAGAAGTTCAGTTTTACAGCATGATTGAAATTTAAAGGCAATGTTCCCACTTTAGCAGACATTGCATTCACGTAAAAAAACCGGCATATATCGGCTCAATCTGAAATTACCTTTAAATTGATATCGCAGAATCCGTAATGCTTCAGCTTTACAGATTGAATAGAGCCCTTAATCTTTATATGACACTAAAACACCTGAATGAATTAAACACAACCAAACAATCAAGAGCCCTGATGGTATAGGTGACCTGAAGAAGTGATATCCTAACATCAGGTGTGCTTTTCATTTGTTTATGTACTGTAGGTTCACCAGCTAACCTATATCAAGACACCCATGTCGACTGGATTCCCACTGTGAAGATGAGCAATGCTGCAGCAGCAGCAATTTCTACTTCATCCTTTTCCAGATATGAAAGGAGACATCCCTCAGTTAGACAAAATGGTTGTCATATTCTGTGCCTTAGTCAGTCTGAATGATTCTGTTGTGCCATTTGAGTAGAAAGCACCGTCAACTTGTCATCATGACAAAAGTGCCCCCTATCACCGAATGAAGGGTGTAGCAATAACTGCTAATTAAACAGAAACACAGTTTCACAGTAATTGATTTATGTACAAGTGACACGGACTCTTGGGAGACTAGACTGCCATTCTGCCTTATACACTGCTCAAAAAAATAAAGGGAACACTAAAATAACACATCCTAGATCTGAATGAATGAAATAATCTTATTAAATACTTTTTTCTTTACATAGTTGAATGTGCTGACAACAAAATCACACAAAAATTATCAATGGAAATCAAATTTATCAACCCATGGAGGTCTGGATTTGGAGTCATCCAGACCTCCATTTTTTAAATAGTATTTTTATTGGAATTTCACAATTTTCTCCCACATTAAGCAGTACAGTAACAAAGATTAAAATATGAATAACAAAGAAAATACAAATTAAACGAACAAACAGAAAGAAATTAAACACAAAAGCTCAGTTTAAATAAAGAAATTAGGTCCAACACATGGAATGTACAGTGTAATCCTGAGACAAGTAAACAACCACCATTCTAAGAAAATCATTGCAGCATAATAGCTGATAAATCAGGTTCTAGGTCATTCAAATAAGGTTCCCACACTTTGTACAACTGATCTGTTTCAGAATGTAATGTACAAGTCAAATATTCCAATGGAACCCATTCAAATAGTATCTTATGCCAATCTTTAATAGAAGGGACCTTGTCACTAATCCACTGTAAGAGGATGTTTTTCCTCGCTGCAAAGGTAAGGATGTTGTAAAGAGAGAATACACTGAATAATTCAATAATATTAACAAGAGATGTAATTGAAGTCTCAGGGCTAGAGATTAATATCAAAATATCATCAGCAATCTTATTTTATGATGAACGTCACCAATGAGCAGACCCTGTATAGCAAGCGTTACTCTGATTCTCATCGACGGGGCTGTAGTGGAACAGGTTGAGAGCTTCAAGTTCCTTGGTGTCCACATCACCAACGAACTATTATGGTCCAAACACACCAAGACAGTCGTGAAGAGGGCACGACAAAGCCTATTCCCCCTCAGGAGACTAAAAAGATTTGGCATGGGTCCTCAGACCCTCAAAAAATTCTACAGCTGCACCATCGAGAGCATCCTGACTGGTTGCATCACCGCCTGGTATGGCAACTGCTTGGCCTCTGACCGCAAGGCACTACAGAGGGTAGTGCGTACGGCCCAGTACATCACTGGGGCAAAGCTTCCTGCCATCCAGGACCTCTATACCAGGCGGTGTCAGAGGAAGGCCCTCAAAATTGTCAAAGACTCCAGCCACCCTAGTCATAGACTGTTCTCTCTGCTACCGCACGGCAAGCGGTACCGGAGTGCCAAGTCTAGGTCCAAAAGACTTCTCAACAGCTTCTACCCCCAAGCCATAAGACTCCTGAACAGCTAATCATGGCTACCCGGACTATTTGCACTGCCCCCCCACCCCATCCTTTTTATGCTGCTGCTACTCTGTTAAGTATTTATGCATAGTCACTTTAACTCTACCCACATGTACATATTACCTCAACTACCTCAACTAGCCGGTGCCCCCGCACATTGACTCTGCAACGGTACCCCCCTGTATATATAGCCTCCCTACTGTCACTTTATTTTACTTCTGCTCTTTTTTTCTCAACACTTTTTTTGTTGTTGTTTTATTCTTACTTTTTTTGTTTAAAATAAATGCACTGTTGGTTAAGGGCTGTAAGTAAGCATTTCACTGTAATGTCTGCACCTGTTGTATTCGGCGCATGTGACCAATAAAATTTGATTTGATTTGATTTGATGGCCTCGGCCAATGGTTCCATAGCGAGCACAAATAGGAGAGGGGACAAAGGACAGCCTTGTCTGGTACCTCTGTGTGTGGAGAAGCTATTTGACCTTAGCCCATTAGTAAGGACAGTAGCCTGAGGGTCATCTTATAAAACCTTAACCCATTTTATAAAGTTGTCACCTAGACCAGATTTAGTCAGTGAAAATAATAGGTAAGACCACTCCACACGGTCAAAATGCTTTTTCAGCATCTAGGGAGAGCACAAGACCATCCACAGTACTTCGTTGGTAGGCTTGAGTAACATTAAGAAGCCGCCTGACATTATTACATGAGTTAATGAAGCCAGTTTGGTCCCCTTTCACAATTAGTGGCAATAAGTCCTCTAGTCGTGTGGCTCGGATTTTAGAAAGCAATTTTCTATCCACGTTCAGAAAGGCAATAGGTTTGTACGAGGAACAAGACTCTGGGCATTTTCTCTTTTTGAGAATAAGTGATATGTTAGCTTCCCTCAGAGTTTGAGGGAGATGGTCATTTGAAAATGAGTGGTTAAATATATCAAGCGATGGCTCAAGGATCAGGCCATGGAACTCCTTATAGAACTCACTACAAAACCCTTCTGGTCCTGGGGCCCTACCATTCTCAATTGCAAACATGATCTCTTCCTTGGTAATAGGGGCATTGAGGAGAGACCTCTGTTCTTCTGTAATAGTTGGGAGCTCAATCTTAGAAAATAAGTCCTCTATTAGTTTGGGTGCATCATTTGTCAGTTCTGAGGCATAAAGATTTGCATAACATTTCTTAAATGACTAATTTATCCATTTATTTTCATACAAATTGTTGCCATCAGAATCAGTAATAGTAGCAATTGACTGGGAGTCTGCTCTCTTTTTAGCTAGGTACGCCAAATATTTTTGTCACGCCCTGGCTCTGGGGACGCTTGTATGTTGAGCCAGGGTGTGAGTGTTCTTTGTTTATTCTAGTTCATGTATATCTATGTTTGCCAGAGTGGTTCTCAATCAGAGGCAACGAGTGTCAGCTGTTGCTGGTTGTCTCTGATTGGGAACCATATTTAGACAGGCTGTTTTCCCACAGTGTTTGTGGGATCTTGTTCCTGTGTAGGTTTGTGTTTTGCACCTTTGGACGTCACGTATCGATTTGTTGTTTTGTTCGTGTAATCATTTAATAAATAAGTATGTTCACCTTCCACGCTGCGCCTTGGTCCTCTTCCTCCTTCCGCGAACGTGACAGAAGATCCCACCAAAACTGGACCAAGCAGCGTGTCCAGGAGCCATCACCAAGGGAATCTCTAGCGGATCTCCTTTGCCTCCTCGACTGGGTCAAGCCGTGTGAGGAGGAGAGAGGCTGGACTTGGAAGCAGAGGAGCGAAAGTCTGGCGAGAGCTATGGAGGCCTGGCCCACGGGGAGGAGAGACCCCCAGAACTTTTTTAGGGGGGGGGGCTCACGCCGTGGACGACGGGGCAGCAGGAGGCCGCGATAGAGCGGTCCAGCGGGTTTGCAGAGGAGGCCGCCAGGTTAAGGGGGCCACTGGTCACAGAGGGGAGGGAAAGTGTAGAGGCACGGCGAGAGGTACTGGGGTGTGTTACCAGTCCGGTCCGGCCCGTTCCTGATCCCCGCATAGGGCCAGTGGTGTGTTTCCCCAGTACGGTCCGGCCTGTTCCTGTTCCTCGCATCGAGCCTGTGGTGCGCGTCGTCAGCCCGGCCCGGCCTGTTCCTGCTCCACGCACCAAGCCAGTGGTGCACGTTGTCAGCCCGGTTCGGCCCATTCCTGCTCCCCGCACCAAGCCAGTGGTACGCGTCGTCAGCCCGGTCCGGCCCGTTCCTGCTCCCCGCACCAAGTCGGTGATGCGCGTCGCCAGCCCGGTTCGGCCCATTCCTGCTCCCCGCACCAAGCCAGTGGTGCGCGTCGTCAGCCCGGTTCGGCCCATTCCTGCTCCCCGCACCAAGCCAGTGATGCGCGTCGTCAGCCCGGTCCGGCCCGTTCCTGCTCCCCGCAC
Organism: Coregonus clupeaformis; assembly: GCF_020615455.1. Lineage (NCBI taxonomy): Eukaryota > Metazoa > Chordata > Actinopteri > Salmoniformes > Salmonidae > Coregonus > Coregonus clupeaformis. Next base: position 8,977,792 of record NC_059209.1, read on the forward strand.
CAAGTCGGTGGTGCGCGTCGCCAGCCCGGTCCGGCCTGTTCCTGCTCCCCACACCAAGCCAGTGGTGTGCGTCGTCAGTCCGGCACAGCCAGCTGCTCCACGCCGGAGCTAGAGCAGTCCGCTCCACCGGTGTTCAGTCCAGCTCCGGCCAGCAGGGCCAGACTGGACCAGGGGTACTTTGGGGGGTTAGAGAGGGAGTGGGAATCATGCCCGGAGCCGGATCCGCCGCCAAGGCGGAGTGCCCACCCGGTCCCTCCCCTGTGGTATTTGGTTGGCGCGGTCGGAGTCCGCGCCTTTGGGGGGGGGGGGTACTGTCACGCCCTGGCTCTGTGGACGCTTGTATGTTGAGCCAGGGTGTGAGTGTTCTTTGTTTATTCTAGTTCATGTATATCTATGTTGGCCAGAGTGGTTCTCAATCAGAGGCAACGAGTGTCAGCTGTTGCTGGTTGTCTCTGATTGGGAAACATATTTAGACAGGCTGTTTTCCCACAGTGTTTGTGGGATCTTGTTCCTGTGTAGGTTTGTGTTTTGCACCTTTGGACGTCACGTATCGATTTGTTGTTTTGTTCGTGTAATCATTTAATAAATAATTATGTTCACCTTCCACGCTGCGCCTTGGTCCTCTTCCTCCTTCTGCGAACGTGACAATTTTCCTGGTTTATTGCCATGTTCATAAAGCTTTTGCCCGCCAAATCTCATTTTCTTTTCAGCGTCCTGTGTTAGGAGAGAGTCCAACGTTGATCTAAGGACTGATATTTCCTTTAATAGGGCAGGAGTGGGAATTTTTATGTAGTCCTTCTCTTTAGTTGCCAATTCACCCTCTAACGTTCTTTGCTTTTCACGTTTTTTCTGCCTCTTAGTGGCTGAGTATGACATAATCAGACCCCTGGCATATGCTTAACAGGTTTCCCAAAGGAGTGAGGGGTTATCTGTTGATTGAGAGTTAATAGACAAAAATGCTTTAAACTCTGTGATAAAATATGATGTAAATGTATGGTCTTTAAGAATGGTTGTATTCAAGCTCCAGTGTCTTGATGTATTGGGTATCCCTTTGAGTTTTATGTCCAGGATCACCTCAGCATGATCAGATATGACTATGCTTCCCATATTAGCAGATAAAACAGACTGCAAAGACGCCCTTGGCATAAAACATTAATATATTCTAGTCTGACTTCCATGGGGTGCAGAGAAAAGGGAAAACTCTCTGTTGGAGGGATGAAAGGTTCTCCAGACAACAGCATACCCCCAGATCATCACAAATAGCTTTAAGTGACCTAGCTTGAGGAGAGGGTGAAGCTATGCTGCTGGGAAACTTGTCAATAAGGGGGTTCAACAAACAATTAAAATCTCCTCCAACCACAGCATTGTCTGAGTTTAATTCTGAGAAGTCTAGAAATACCTTAGAGAGGAAATCAGGGGGGTGGGCAGGGAGGAAGTAAATATTAATTATGGAAATGTCTTGCCCTTGTAAAGTAGCTTTAATTATAACAAAATGACCAAATTAATGTTTTACACATTTCAACACCTTCAGTGGTAGGTTCTTTTTTCCCAAGAATTGCCACTCCTCTACTTCTGGATGTAAATGATGAGAAAAACACTTTTCCAAACCCCCCTTGCAACAGAGCAATATCAATATATATATATATTTTTTTAATAGTACTTTTTTTCCTTTCAATGGGATTATGGCTCCCTCTAATGTTCCATGGACACAGTCTGTTACCTGCCATTGCACTATGACCAACCAATATGCAGACTGAATCCTACTGTAAAGATAGGGTGGTACCTTTTCCCCATGTTTTGAACTCTCCCCTTTCTCACCGAGCCTAAACAAACTATTTGAACCCTGAACCCGAACTATAATACACTCGAAAAATAAACATGTAAAGTTCCAAAATGGGTTTTTCCCCACTAGCTAACATGCAGGGGATTTCAACTCTCCAGTGTAGACTCTTAATTCTGCATAACCACTCTATAGCCTCATCATGTATACATATGAAAACGAAACTCAATAAAAGAACATTGAGGCTCTTCCACCTAATACCATCAGATCCGATGCGTCTGGTCGCGTCTGTGACGCGCTGCTTGTCGGTGAAGTTGTGGAACTTTATAACCACTGGTCGTGGGCACTGGTTGGGACCGGGTAACGATGTTTGAGAGCAATGGGCTCTATCCAACTTCAAACGTCCAGCCTTAGTATCCATCTGTAGGTAGCCAGGAATCCATTCCTCAAAGAATTTAACTGAGCGTGTCCCTTCAGTATTTTCCGGGAGACCCACCACACGGAATTGCATCTGCAACCTTGATTAGCCAAGTCATCAATGTGCTCAGCCATTTCGCGCACCTGCCTTTATCTTAGTGTCCATTGATGTAGTTGAAGTTTCCACAGTAGTAATTCTTCCTTCCACCTCATCAACACGCTTGACCACCTTCTGTAGTTTGGCTGAATGGCCTGCTTTTGCTTCCAAGACCGTTCCTATCTTGACATCAATCACTTTAGTAATGTTGTCAGTAATCTTTTGGATCACCAGATCCATTGTGTATGGATCCGCAACGGTGTAGGCTTCGCTAACGTTAGTTAGCTCATCCTGCACATCTACAGGGGTGGTGGTTTTGGTCGAGTTCTTGGCAGTTCTACTGGGCATGTTGTCGGAAACTTTTGAGAAATAGCCGTCAAGACTCATTATAGGGTAACTTATTTAGCTAATTCTACCACTTTTTCAAGCTAAGAAATTAATATAAAGAGAGAAATTAACGAATGCCACGGGAGTTCGCTGAAACACAGTGTTTACTCTAGGGCGCCATTTTGTCTCCTGGGGTCTTTTTTAATATCAGGAATATTTCACTTTCTCTGAATTTGTGCATGAAGCAGAAATAATGCGATGCGACTCGAGTTTCGCCATCAGCTGGAAGACGGTGTCCCTTTTTGGTCAGTGTCAGTGGAGGAAAGGGAAAGTGTAGGGATGTTGAGAGGTAGACCCTCAGTCTGCTGCTCTCTCCCTCCGCTGAGACTGGCCATCAGATGCAGGCACCATCAGCCCAGTAAAATAAAAATAAAAAGCTAATTATTTAAATGTATGTTCACTCAGCTGTGCTTCACAAGTAATACAACAACGGATCTACTACCGGTGTGATCATATAGCCTACCTCAAATTTTTTAATATATACATTTTTTAATGGCCCGAACAACAATGCATTGGCAGGGCAATTGCTGGCTGGAGTCTTTGACAATTTGTTGGGCCTTCCTCTGACACCGCCTGGTATTGAGGTCCTAGCTGGTAGGGAGCTCGGCCCCAGCGATGTACTGGTCCATACTCACCACCCTCTGTAGCGCCTTGCGGTTGGTTGCCTTACAGTTGCCGTACCAAGTTGTGATGCAGTCAGTCAAGATGCTCTCAATGGTGCAGACTTTTTGAGGATCTGAGGGCCCATGGCAAGTCTTTTCAGCCTCCTAAGGGGGAGAGGTGCTGTCTTCACAACTGTGTGAGTGTGTGTGGACCATGTTAATTCCTTAGTGATATGTTCACCGAGGAACTTGAAGTTCTCGATCTGCTCCACTACAACCCCATCGATGTGGATGGGGGCGTGCTCGCCTCTCCGTTTCCTGTGGTCCACGATCAGCTCCTTTGTCTTGCTGGCATTGAGGTGTTCAGTCCCAGGGTCCTGAGCTTGGTGATGAGCTTGGAGGGGACTATGGTGTTGAATGCTGAGCTGTAGTCAATGAACATCATTCTTACATTGGTATACCTTTTGTCCAGGTGGGTGAGGGCAGTGTTTAGTGCAATAGAGATTGCATCATCTGTGGGTCTGTTGGTGCGGTATGCAAATTGGAGTGGGTCCAGGGTGCCTGGGATGATATTATGCCATTTAGCAGACGCTTTTATCCAAAGCGACATGTGCGCATGCAATGAATAATTGCATTATTGTTTTCAAGTGAGTACAACATTCAACTCTAGGCTGCAGTGGAAACGTCATTGGAATAACAGCGCAAAAGCCCTGTGATTTGAATGTTTCATTCCATTTGGATCAGTTGTGGGTCTACTCTCGACTGTTGATAAGGTTTAGAAAGGCACAGTAGCATGCCAGTCTGGCAGTTTTTTTACCTGTCATACTGCGGTGCACTGTCTGTTGCGAATAATCATTCCCCCAAGTCATCCTATAAAGATGTGGCCACATATGCTCCCGGCAGGCCCAGTTATTCAGGAAAGCTTAATGCAAGCTTAATGCCTCGCGCACCTAGAACCTAAAGCTTCAATTTAGTCCAAATATTTGTCATTTAACTTTTAAAATGTATTACCTTTTATATGTGGCATAAACACAACCAGTCACAATGCTTTAATCTGATTAGGCTACTTCAAAAGTCTCCTGTAGGAAAATATAATTCCAGCATCCTCAATATTAACCAGGTTTCCATCCAAACTTTTTATGCGAGTAAAATACATGTTGGATAAAAATGTAGACAAAACAAAATACACTAGACAAGGTGGGATCTGTTTGTGTGTGTAAAATGTATGCGAGAAATGGCAGTGGAAACTCTTTTAATGCGCAAATATTGATTTAATAACCATCATATTGAAGTAAACTTGGGAGTCACACGAGAATATGTTGTGTGGTCTCCCACTACGACTTTGGAAAGCATGAAGATAAAATAAATGATGAGGAACTTCACAGGGTGGTGAAAGTGCAAGGTGATAAGCTTGATGCTCCTTTCAATAAATAGCAAGGGTCTTACTCTGGTGACAATATGATGATCGATGTTCGGCTGCCATTTGACAAATAAAAATAATTTCACACTTTTGTCCATAATAATCTTATGTAGGCTATACCCGGAATGTATCTGCGAGCTGTTGGCTAGAGCGCATGTGCCAATACCAGAGTGGGCACATTCGCTATACCTATGCAACATTTTTAGTGACAAAACAATCAGTAGGCCTAGAGTTGAAAATGCGATGAAACCCATTTAAATATATATATATATATTTTTCGGTACATGGGAATTGAACCGCAACATTTATTTGAATGTCCACTATGTGTTTATGCACAGACTTATCCGCAACAAGTCAATTAGATAGAAACACAACTCTGATGGGAAAATGCGCATATTGTTTTTATGCAGATTTTTGAATATTTGCATGAAAATCTTTCCCCAATTGGATGGAAACCTAGCTATAGACACCCTAGACTCTGGCAAGTGCACTAGTCCAGTGGCACTTTGATTATGCCTGGGCATCATGGTTCACCAGCAGCCCGAAACATCTAAGCTACAGATCAGCCAAAACAAGCTTGTAAGAATTGTACTTAAACTCCGCCCTCATACTCATCTGGAGGTTGAGCATTTTAAGCAGCTAGGCTAGCTATCTGTGAATTTGTTTTATTTTATTAATTCTACTTGGTCTGGTCCACAGAATTACCACGGACTCAGCCCCCATGTACCACATTTTTCATTTGTTAGAGATGTCCACCAGCATAATACCAGAGCCGGAGACTCTAATGTTCACTGTTTTAAATATAAAAGTCTATCTGGTAAGAACAAATTTGTATATACCTGTGTTATTGCAACAAACTACCACAGCAACTCAAAGCCATACCAACCATAACCACTTTAAAAAATAATGTAAAAAGCTGGCTAATGTGTCAAAAGTATAACCTTTTTTGTCTCTATGTAATTGTATATGTAGTTATGTTAAAAATAGTGACCACAATGGAAATAAGTCCCCGACATTATCGTGCAATCCCGGTCGCTTTTAAAAATCTTTGTACTGTGTCTGTATGCATTTAATTTTTTTACTGCCAAATAAAATCTATCAATTAATCCAAACTGTGCAACAGCCATTTGATGAATGGAAAGAGACATCTGTTACAAAACACCAAAAAGTTTAATGACATTTGGAGATTGTCAAGCCAAGTCTTCGATACTGGGTAGACTGGGTAGGCCTACAAGGTAGGGAGGGATTTATTTTCTGTTTGTCGAGATTAATAAAAAATGCATGAGCTGGCGCACACCCAGAGAAAATGATTTAGTGTAGAAGTGCTGACTAACGGGGAATAAACTGTAAACTATAAAAACAAAGAGTCGCACACTCCATGTGTATAACCTCCCAGTAATTTATGGGGTAAAAAACCACCAACGTTTCGGCATCACTGTGCCTTCTTCATCTGATTGGCGAGATTGACATAGTCTATTTATTGTGATGTTGAAAACGCAAACCATGATATTGAAACGCCCGAAGTCGGTATGCTTTGTTTATTGGTTGTGTGGTGCATTAGCACAGAAACCTGTCGGTGGAAAATTCGCATATATTTGATATAATTATAGCATCAAAATGTTGAAAATCTGATTCCCCTAGCTGATCATTGTCTACAGCCGGCTCTGATCATAGTGTAAGCCCTAATGAAACAGGCAGGGAGAGTAAGCTCATCCATGGTGGTGGGCGAACCCTCAACCTTCTGGCCCATAGCCCTGTAGCATCGTGCCACAAAAGCATACCTAATTGGCAAAGTCGATATCCACGTTTATAAACACAGGGTCACTACAGTTATAGTTATTTGTGGACTTAAACATTATTTTGAGTTAATTCTATGAGTGGGGAGGGTGTGCAATGTTTTTCTACAGTACAAGGGGAGGGTCATGTGAAAAGATTTTTACTTTGAGGAGGGGGGTGCATTTTCTTTATGACACCACCCCACCCCCCAGTACATTTCAAACTGTCCCTTAGTTTATCAAATAATTTCCAAAATAATCTTGACAGTCCTTTTGTAACGTAATACAGTATATCCTAGACAATCCAGTCTTGATTAAACAGAGCCTACTAGCTGATGTAGTGAGTCTTAAAAAGTCCTTGGCAGTTTCAACATAACATTTCAATCCTTAAAGGGGCAATCTGGGAGTGGCACATACATTTTTGGTCAATAAATTAATGATATATAGCAATTGATTATTGAAAAAAATAACTTAAACGCCTCATGAGCTTAGTTCAACTGCCTAACCCCATCAGAACCCAAAATAGAATTGTAAACAAACACTGTACAGCTTAAAAAAAATAAAAAAAAAAGACTACAACTTTAATTTTGATCTAATGGATGGTATGTCCTTGCATCCATAGATCTGTCTATGAATTTGAGAATGGTTACATTTCTCCAGCACCATCCATCAGCTGTTTACCTAAATAATTGCAGGGTTAGCCACTTTGTTGTTGTTTGAGTCCCAGATTGCCTCTTTAAATGGAGTGTACCCCATATACTGATATATCACTGTGAAAACCCTTTCTTGTTTTTTCAGTTTGTACAGTAGGAAATTACAAAACCAATTTCATTGTTTAAAAGTTTGAGTGGTAATTCCTATTTGCAACTATCTTTTAAAAAATGCCATCTTGTGGTTTCCAATGCTTCAAATGTTAGCAGTGGTTTGCCCAAAGTTTGGTGGGCTGACAACTGCAGAGGAAAGCTGAATGAAAACTGTAAGAATGTTCCTGAAAGGATCCTAAAATCTTGGAGTGGGGAACATAAGTCCTAAGGCTCTATGGTCTCAGTGCTGGAAAGGGGAGAGAAGTCAGGGGCCAGGAGATATTGCATGACAAGCCTTGGAAGTATCCTTAAAGCCAGCAGGATCAGGCAGGATCAGGCATGCAGGAGCTGGTAGCCACTTCGCCTGCCACTTTTACATGTGATCACGCACACACTGAGCATCCCGAAAAACTGAAAGGAAAGGACAAAGAAATGCAGTAAAATTCAGTACAGAGTAAATTGTCTGGCACCAAAGATTAAAGTAGGTTCACGCATCTCAAAAAAAGTCCCACTATCCCCATTCTGGCCCCAAGACTTTCACAGACCAATACCATTTTTTTGTGGGGGGAGGGGGGGGTGGCCTCAGAGGTGGAAACACAAAAGCATGCAGCTTTAGGCCAAACACCGGTGCAAAGTCTGATATTGGAAATGTTAAGTCAGAGGACTGCCAGGTACAGTACCTTGATGATGGCAAATCCAAGGATGACCAGCATGGCATAACTCATCACATCCTGAAGGAGCTGTTCCAGCTTACCCTCACAACCCTGGACACACACACACACAAACAAGTTCAAGTCAGAGTGTAAGGACTATCAAATATAAATACAGAAAATAGGTAGGAATAAGACAGACTATCAAAAACGGATCTAAATCCAGTCATGCTTTTTATTTTTGTAAAGTAAGGTTTTGGGGAGGGCAAACTGATCCTAGATCTCTGCCTAAAGGCTACGTCTCCCCAGCGAGTTTAGTTAGCTTAAGAGGTGGCATTAGTTAGACGTTTACTGCATTGATCCATACCCGGGTATTGAGCAGGTCTAGCTGGTCCAGTCTGCCTGTACACTCAGTGTTGTTCCCTTTACAACAGGAGATGGGCACAGTGTTGTTCCTGCTGCTGAACCAGGGGGTGGTGGTCCAGTTCAGGTAGGTCTGCACTCCACAACACTGCAACTGTATACAGAGAGAAGAACAACGTTTGGTAGTTTCATTTCATAGCGACTTCATGTGGTTCATGTGTAGGCCTATTTATAGGTCCTAAATCAGCTCCAAGCTTGCAAAAGCCTAGTTTCCTGTATCATGTAATCTTTGCGCAAGGCACTGTTTTAAAGCCACTGCACCTCCATTTTAGTACTCCCCCACCATTGTAAAAAAGCTATAAAATACATTTATTAATGTCTACATTCGTTTTTGCCACATTTATTTTATTACAGGCACCTTAATGCATACTTTTAAATTATATTATGAGAGCTAAACATACAAATATATATTTTAAAAACATTTTCCATAAAGTATCATTTTTAGAGTGTACTAGTGTTACTGTCAACAAAAAAAATACTTAAATACATGTAAATTAGTCCTTGAGACGTTTAATTGAAATACAGTAGAATTCCATTAATTCCTAGCAGGTCTTGCCCTGGAGGCAGAACTCAGAGGTTTCCACTAGATGGGCCAGCTGCAAATTCAAAATTGTAAGGTTAGGCATTAGGGTTAGCAGTGTGGTTAAGGTTAGGTTTAAAATCAGATGTTATGACTGTGGCTGTGCCAGCTAGTGACCATTCTGCAGAGCTGCCTCCAGTACATGAGTCATCTCAATAAATGCCAACCTGCTTATACTTATGGAGGACTGCCCCTTCTGAGGAGTACCAATACAGCCGACCTGTGTCTTCAAAGCCTCTCATTAGCCAATACATAGATAGCATCAGCAATCTAGTGTATACATTATTGGTGCCAACCAGTGCTTGCTAGCGCCAGAGAGGTTTTAAAATCGAGAGACTGAACACGTGATTTCTTCCTGTAACGCCCGCAACAAAGACTCTGACCACCATCAATGGCCTATTTACAGGAAGTAATCGCACATTCAGAATCTCGGTTTAAAACCTAGTAAGCCCCTGCTCGCTCAGAGATGGCATGATACTGACCTGAGACTGCAAGTAATCCACAGCCCGGGTGTCAGAGTTCTCACCATCATACTTCATGAACACATCACTCATTGACCGCTCCAAGTCCCCTTTTATCTGTAAAGATGAGGCATACAAAACAAAATAAATCTACGTCTATTCAAATATTGCACTGATACTCTACTACACATGTAATGCACCTGCACAAATTGAATACGTAGTATATTATTTCATTGTAACCTATTAGACAAATGTGGAATTCACTCACCCTGCTTTGGTAGATGAACCCAAACACTAGAGCAGCGACCTCTGCTGCAAAGATAGCCAGGATGAGCAGCAGGAACTGGAAAGAGAGGGAAAGACAATAGTCAGCAAGGAGAACGAGAACAAGGGGCGCAGCAGCAGGACTTACCAAACACTAAGATCCTCAGACCGTACAGTGTATCAGGGTTGGGGGTCAATTCTATTCAATTCCAGTCAATTCCTAAAGTAAACAAAATTACAATGTAAAATTATTCTCATTGAAAAGCATTGAAGAGAATTGGAATTTCAGCATACTTCCTGAATTGACTGGAATTGTAATAGAATTGACCCCAACCCTGCAGTGAATGCCTCCCAAATGGCACCCTATTCCCTATGTAGGACATAGGGTGCCATTTGGGACACACACCAGTGTTCTTATGACAGACCTAGCTGGCTGCGCCACCAGTCTCTCCTTTCACCATCACCCACCAGCCACCACCACTGTGTCTTAAGCTTATACTCACAAAGCTAAGGCCCACTTTGGATTCTCTCAGGGTGGCGCAGCAGCCCACAGTCCCGATGACGAACATCACCACTCCCACAGCTATGATGATGGCTGCAGGGATCAGCGTGTACTTATCCTCCAGGAAGTTGTCAAAGTTGTTGTAGCTCTTGATCACATAAGAGCCTACATAGGCAAGGGCACCCCCCGCAGCCTAGAATGAAGAACACAACAACATGAGCACTTTATACAGATCATCAAGGCTGTGTTGCCTATTCTCCACACTTTGCCCAAATTGTGCACGTGCATAGGATTGGTGTAAGCATTGGCTGAAGGGAGTTTCCACCATTGTTAAATCCATTTCAGAAAGTATGCAAGTGCACACTTTAGGAGAAGGGTGGAAAATTGGGATGCATCATGGGTGAGGCCAACTCATACAATTGCAGTATTGTCCTATGAATTGCAGTGTATATAATCAATTCCCTGGTCTTATAGAACTAATCTCTGTAAAATCATTGAAAACGTGATTATTGCACATGGTATCGAAAGAGATAGATTTGTCAAAAACAAGTTTGGATGATAACGTGAAGGGATTCAGAATGCCATTCGTAACTGCCTTTAGCAGTTCTCCTTCCCTTTCTTTCTCTCAACGCCACTGGAGGTTTATTCAGAGTTTAAATGAATATTTCATCCAAATTACATATTGGTTTCCTTACCCTGTAAGGAAGTGGGCTCCCGAGTGGAGCAGCAGTCTAAGGCACTGCATCTCAGTGCTAGAGGCATAACTACAGACCCTGGTTCGATTCCAGGCTGTATCACAATCCGGCCGTGATTGGGAGTCCCATAGGGCGGCGCACAATTGGCCCAGCGTCGTCCGGGTTTGGCTGGGGTAGGCCGTCATTGTAAATAAGAATTTGTTCTTAACTGACTTGCCCAGTTAAATAATAAAAAATAAGGACAAGGTAAGACAGGAATCCATGCTTTGGTTTTGTTCACCTGACTACTGTCTCCAAATGCTAACCTTTTAGCATTTATGGCACAAAAACCAATGCATGTGGATATTCCTGATATTAGAATAAGGAAACCAATATGTAATTTAGTAATTTGGGTGAACAATCCTTTTAAGTTGGTCATGCTTTTATGTCATGATGATACAGACACAAGGGTGCTGGCCAAATGCATTGATCAGGTGGTGAGCTGCTCATTGCCTAATAATCCTTTAGATTCGAGGCTCCAGAGCACATGACCCGGTTCTCTCACAATGAGTCCTCAGTCACGAGATCCACCACCAGCCCACCCCGAGTGGAACACCCCCCCTCCTAATCCTTCCAGGAACTTGGATCTTGTGCCTCATATGAGTGAGAAAATAAAAAGAGCCCCAAAAAACAGACTGTTGGTTTCGATTTCTTGTTATTTTGTTAATTTTTTTGTCAACGTCCAACTAGCATTCGACCAGATTACCTCCTGTATTGGCTGCATTTCCTGATTTAGAAATTGTATAGAATTACATTTGAACAACAGAGCATATGTTCAGAGAGAGAGAAAATATATGTGGCTTTGACCACAAACAGACCTATGTTTATTTCCCCTGGTGAATACACAGACAGGGTTGTAACTCTTTTCCAATTCCTTCTTATTTCAAATTTGTTTGTCATTTTTTCTAACACACAGGCCCATTTTTTTCCTTGAGGCCCCCATACCGGTCAATTTTTTTCCTTGAAGCATCATTATTAGCCAAATAAATGGTCATTCTTCATTAAAATAACAAATACAATTTAGACAGGCCCACTTGGCTAAAGATGGACCTGCCCATCTGGCATTTGCCAGAACTCCCCTAGCTAGTCCATCCCTGGATTAATCTCCAATTGACAAATGTGGTGTTGGTGGTGTCACTTTTATGTGCATTTTTGATCAACCTCGTCTCAAAGGATTTCGTAATATTCTGTACATAAATCAGGACACTCCATTTAGTATGGTATGTATTAATTTGTGGATGTCTATCACCCATTTCATTTGATTTTACGAATTACAATTCACATTTTATGTTACACATTTGCAAAACGTACAATATGTTTCCGCATTTGCAAAACGTACTATATGCAAAACTGACTATATGTTATGAATTCTAGCTAAGTGGCTAACGTTTGCTAGCTGGTTAACATTAGCTAGGCTAGGGGTTCATTTTAGGAGTTAGGTTAAAGGTTAGGGTTAGCTAAAAGGGTTAACGTTAGGGTTAGCTAACATGCTAAGTAGTTGTAAAGTTGCTCATTAGCTAAAATGCTAAAGTTGTCCGTGATGAGATTAGAACTCACAGCCTTTGGGTTGCTAGACGTTTCCGTTATATACACCCACCCATCAACCAACTACCCTACTACCGTTTTTGCCTTAAGTAACCATCGGTCTTATGTATCCATACCAAATGTAACATATCATACTAATTTGGCTGTCCCGGATATAAATGTACTACGTCTAGTCTTTGAGACCACGCTGTATGCACATGGAAGTAGGTCCACTTCAGAGACGTTTGAGAATGAGTGTACTGCGAGTAAGGTGATGTTGAAATTTAAGCATAAATACAAACCAAGAACAATGATTCCTGCCTCTAACCTTTTGGTAATGTTCAATAAGTCACGAACATTATTTATCACGATTTGAAATCGATATTAGAAACCGTACAGGCTATAACAATCAACAACCTACCATGCCCATTGCCCAACCAGTAGTTTCATTTCATCAACAACTGCTCACCATAGACGAAGTTAGGTAGCTGTTAAGAGCAGTGGAAAGAAGTCAACACAGAAATCAAAGGAGCAACAGAATGTCGACCAAACACTTACCCAAAATATTAAACTTAGAAGCAAAAGGACTGTTTTGGATGTAATAATTCCGCAATCCATGTTGATATGGTGGTGGGAGCTGGTCGTCAAATGCGATCGTGTTGGTCTCTGTTCTGATTATAAGTGGGTTCTGACTGCTTTGCTTTGAGCATGACTGGCTTTCTGACTGGCTTTCTGACACACGATCACATGCTTGTAGAAGAGCATACCAGGCACAGTTCATGTATGGGTCCTAATGCCGACCCTTTACAATTGTATTGCTCCATGGCTACGTTTTTTAATTTTTTTTTAATTTTATTTTTTTATTTAACCTTTATTTAACCAGGTAAACCAGTTGAGAACAAGTTCTCATTTACAACTGCGACCTGGCCAAGATAAAGCAAAGCAGTGCGATAAAAACAACAACACAGAGTTACATATGGGGTAAAACAAAACAAAGTCAAAAATACAACAGAAATACATATAATATACAGTGTGTGCAAATTTAGCAAGTTATGGAGGTAAGGCAATAAAATAGGCTATAGTGCAAAATAATTACAATTAGTATTAACACTGGAATGATAGATGTGCAAGAGATGATGTGCAAATAGAGATACTGGGGTACAAATGAGCAAAATAAATAACAATATAGGGATGAGGTAGTTGGGCGGGCTAATTTCAGATGGGCTGTGTACAGGTGCAGTGATCGGTAAGGTGCTCTGACAACTGATGCTTAAAGTTAGTGAGGGAGATAAGTGTCTCCAGCTTCAGAGATTTTTGCAATTTGTTCCAGTCATTGGCAGCAGAGAACTGGAAGGAATTGCGGCCAAAGGAGGTGTTGGCTTTGGGGATGACCAGTGAGATATACCCGCTGGAGCGCAGACTACGGGTGGGTGTTGCTATGGTGACCAATGAGCTAAGATAAGGCGGGGATTTGCCTAGCAGTGATTTATAGATGGCCTGGAGCCAGTGGGTTTGGCGACGAATATGTAGTGAGGACCAGCCAACAAGAGCGTACAGGTCACAGTGGTGGGTATTATATGGGGCTTTGGAGACAAAACGGATGGCACTGTGATAGACTACATCCAATTTGCTGAGTAGAGTGTTGGAGGCTATTTTGTAAATGACATCGCCGAAGTCAAGGATCGGTAGGATAGTCAGTTTTACGAGGGCATGTTTGGCAGCATGAGTGAAGGAGGCTTTGTTGCGAAATAGGAAACCGATTCTAGATTTAACTTTGGATTGGAGATTCTTAATGTGAGTCTGGAAGGAGAGTTTACAGTCTAACCAGACACCTAGATATTTGTAGTTGTCCACATACTCTAGGTCAGACCCGTCGAGAGTAGTGATTCTAGTCGGGTGGGCGGGTGCAAGCAGCGTTCGGTTGAAGAGCATGCATTTAGTTTTACTAGTGTTTAAGAGCAGTTGGAGGCTACTGAAGGAGTGTTGTATGGAATTGAAGCTCGTTTGGAGGTTTGTTAACACAGTGTCCAATGAAGGGCCAGATGTATACAAAATGGTGTCGTCTGCGTAGAGGTGGATCTGAGAGTCACCAGAAGCAAGAGCGACGTCATTGATATACACAGAGAAAAGAGTCGGCCCAAGAATTGAACCCTGTGGCACCCCCATAGAGACTGCCATAGGTCCAGACAACAGGCCCTCCGATTTGACACATTGAACTCTATCTGAGAAGTAGTTGGTGAACCAGGCGAGGCAGTCATTTGAGAAACCAAGGCTATTTAGTCTGCCAATAAGAATGCGGTGGTTGACAGAGTCGAAAGCCTTGGCCAGGTCAATGAAAACGGCTGCACAGTACTGTCTATTATCGATCGCGGTTATAATATCGTTTAGGACCTTGAGCGTGGCTGAAGTGCACCCATGACCAGCTCGGAAACCGGATTGCATAGCGGAGAAGGTACGGTGGGATTCGAAATGGTCGGTGATCTGTTTGTTGACTTGGCTTTCAAAAACTTTTGAAAGGCAGGGCAGGATGGATATGGGTCTGTAACAGTTTGGATCTAGAGTGTCACCCCCTTTGAAGAGGGGGATGACCGCGGCAGCTTTCCAATCTCTGGGGATCTCAGACGTTACGAAAGAGAGGTTGAACAGGCTAGTAATAGGGGTTGCGACAATTTCGGCGGCTAGTTTTAGAAAGAAAGGGTCCAGATTGTCTAGCCCAGATTATTTGTAGGGGTCCAGATTTTGCAGCTCTTTTAGAACATCAACGTTTAGACAGGCAGCCCCAATTCTGATCTTTCTTCCACTAATTGGTATTTTATCATATCACATCTTTTCACATCAGATCTTTTTCAGAGCTGGTCTAATTGGTCGAAAGATCAATCAGTTAAAAATAAGATCCCTAAGAAAATGTGTGTAATTTATTGGGGATTTATTAGGGACTGTGTTATGAAGCGTTATCAAAGTGGCTAAGTCTCTATAGAAATTCTTTATAGAAACAAACACTTTATGTCTCTGATCTGATTAACTACTCTTTTGACTCATGATGATGTATATTCAGGTAGTCTCGTTTCACAGCCACTGTACCTTCTAATATTCAGGTAATAGCCTTCTAATATTCAGGTAATAGCCTATGTGAGAATAGCCTGACTTCAGGTGATAAGCCCACTGGCACTCATTAAGTTTACAGTAATTTCAGTCAGTTGTATTCTATTTGCACTGTAGTTACTTGCATTCATTTCATTTTGATCCTCATCTAAAATCAAACACATTGTAATTAGTTAAAGGAAAAAGAGACGGACACCAGATATGCAGGGCAGAACACAGGTTTATTCCTAAACTGGGCTATTGTTCAGGCCACAGCCCACGCCGCTAAATTCCGAACATACACAAATACACAATGTAAAGTTAAGTGGCAGACTCATAGGAGCAACCTTTCCGTCTGTCCTGGCATATTAACCCTTGCTCGCACCCATGAGAACAATAACACACCCACGAACACAGAACACAATACCGGGTCGTTACAATATATTCCATGCAAATTATTGTTTGTTGTCCAGATTATGGTTCGATTTAAACGTTTAAACTACATCCTTTGCAACGATTTCCCTAATAATTATGTATACATGGACACGTCTGATAAATGCAGAAAATCGCCAATCAAAAGAAACGTTCTACCAAAGCGACCATGTTATTTTTGTGAAGACTATTTGATTCTGAGTTCGGACATATCAAGTTTGTAAGTGAAAACTATTTCCGACCTCACTTCACTCCACAAAAGATGCGCGCTGCTCGTGCAAGCACATGCGCAGATCAAATACACCTCTGTAACTGATAAAGGCATTTACGTGTCCTAATAATTCGAAAGATTGCGCAGAAAACCAGGTGATTTAATCGGTGTATGACCTTATGCCGATTAAGATAAGAATAATAAGCTGTTTACATGACTAATGCCAGACTCGGCCTACTGTCATAATCAGTTTAATATTGAATTATTAATGTGCATGCCTCTCTCGACCAGTTCTTATGCAGCGTTCAAAACATTTAAATTTACATTTTAGTCATTTAGCAGACGCTCTTATCCAGAGCGACTTACAGTTAGTGAATACATCTTGTTTTTATACTGGCCCCCCGTGGGAATCGAACCCACAACCCTGGCGTTGCAAACGCCATGTTCTATCAACTGAGCTACATCCCTGCCGGCCATTCCCTCCCCTACCCTGGACGACGCTGGGCCAATTGTGCACCGCCCATGAGTCTCCCGGTCGCGGCCGGCTGCGACAGAGCCTGGATTCGAACCAGGATCTCTAGTGGCACAGTTAGCACTGCGATGCAGTGCCTTAAAAATCTCCGACTTCCAAGCTTTCAAAACAACTGTGAACTCGGGGGAAAAAATCGTTTTGAACGATCATCCAACTCGGAATTCCAACTCGGGAGCTCGGGCCGGTTTCTATAGCTCCGACTTTTCGACCTGAAGATCACTGACGTCATGATTTGACCTCGTATTTTCCGAGTCCCGGGTTGTTTTAAACGCAGCAACTCTCTAGATGTGACGTCACTCCCTGCAAAGTACGCACGCGAGTGCCTTCTAGTCATGCTCCTGGTGCATGCCCGGACCAGTTCTCAGTCATGGTTAAGTAGTGAAGAAGTTTTCGTCGCTCCTGGCTGTAGTACATTACGGTGTTCCTATTCATGTGTTACTGTGTTCCTATTAATGTGTTACTACTGCCACCTAGTGGTGATTTAGTTTAAGCCTTTTATCAAATCAAATTGTATTTGTCACATGCGCCGAATACAACAGGTGAAGACCTCACCGTGAAATGCTTACTTACAAGCCCTTAACCAACAATGCAGTTCAAGAAATAGAGTTAAGAATATATTTACTAAATAAAGGGGGGTACCGGTACCGGATCAATGCGCGGGGATACAGGTTATTTTATGTGTAATAATGTGTTATAGTGATGCCCTTATACAGTGAGGGAAAAAAGTATTTGATACCCTGCTGATTTTGTACGTTTGCCCACTGACAAAGACATGATCAGTCTATAATTTTAATGGTAGGTTTATTTGAACAGTGAGAGACAGAATAACAACCAAAAAATCCTGAAAAACGCGTGTCAAAAATGTTATAAATTGATTTGCATTTTAATGAGGGAAATAAGTATTTGACCCCTCTGCAAAACATGACTTAGTACTTCGTGGCAAAACCCTTGTTGGCAATCACAGAGGTCAGACGTTTCTTGTAGTTGGCCACCAGGTTTGCACACATCTCAGGAGGGATTTTGTCCCACTCCTCTTTGCAGAGCTTCTCCAAATCATTAAGGTTTCGAGGCTGACGTTTGGCAACTCGAACCTTCAGCTCCCTCCACAGATTTTCTATGGTATTAAGGTCTGGAGACTGGCTAGGCCACTCCAGGACCTTAATGTGCTTCTTCTTGAGCCACTCCTTTGTTGCCTTGGCCGTGTGTTTTGGGTCATTGTCATGCTGGAATACCCATCCACGACCCATTTTCAATGCCCTGGCTGAGGGAAGGAGGTTCTCACCCAAGATTTGACGGTACATGGCCCCGTCCATCGTCCCTTTGATGCGGTGAAGTTGTCCTGTCCCTTTTGCAGAAAAACACACCCAAAGCATAATGTTTCCACCTCCATGTTTGACGGTGGGGATGGTGTTCTTGGGGTCATAGGCAGCATTCCTCCTCCTCCAAACACGGCGAGTTGAGTTGATGCCAAAGAGCTCGATTTTGGTCTCATCTGACCATAACACTTTCACCCAGTTCTCTTCTGAATCATTCAGATGTTCATTGGCAAACTTCAGACGGGCCTGTATATGTGCTTTCTTGAGCAGGGGGACCTTGCGGGCGCTGCAGGATTTCAGTCCTTCACGGCGTAGTGTGTTACCAATTGTTTTCTTGGTGACTATGGTCCCAGCTGCCTTGAGATCATTGACAAGATCCTCCCGTGTAGTTCTGGGCTGATTCCTCACCGTTCTCATGATCATTGCAACTCCACGAGGTGAGATCTTGCATGGAGCCCCAGGCCGAGGGAGATTGAGAGTTATTTTGTGTTTCTTCCATTTGCGAATAATCGCACCAACTGTTGTCACCTTCTCACCAAGCTGCTTGGCGATGGTCTTGTAGCCCATTCCAGCCTTGTGTAGGTCTACAATCTTGTCCCTGACATCCTAGGAGAGCTCTTTGGTCTTGGCCATGGTGGAGAGTTTGGAATCTGATTGATTGATTGCTTCTGTGGACAGGTGTATTTTATACAGGTAACAAGCTGAGATTAGCTCCCTTTAAGAGTGTGCTCCTAATCTCAGCTCGTTACCTGTATAAAAGACACCTGGGAGCCAGAAATCTTTCTGATTGAGAGGGGGTCAAATACTTATTTCCCTCATTAAAATGCAAATCAATTTATAACATTTTTGACATGCGTTTTTCTGGATTTTTTTGTTGTTATTCTGTCTCTCACTGTTCAAATAAACCTACCATTAAAATTATAGACTGATCATTTCTTTGTCAGTTGGCAAACGTACAAAATCAGCAGGGGATCAAATACTTTTTTCCCTCACTGTAGCTTATATTGTCAGTGGTGTCACGCAATGTAATTGTATAATAGCTGTATATTATTCCTGATATTGACGCCACTTTTGTTATCTGCTTCCTCCTATAGAAAAAACACACCACATCCACACACACATTCACACCCAAGTGTACCTTGTACAAGCAGTAGCCTTCTCAGTGTCAAGCCATAGCCCTGTACATGCTGTGCTGCCTTCATACTGTGCTGTTATAAACTGTCTATTTTCAAGTAAACTACAAGTCAACCGTTCACTGGGTCTTCCCATCAATGCCCTTACGAAAAAAGATTGCAGTTTAACTGCAGTACAATACAGTGTAACTGCAGTTACAGTGCAGTAAAACTGCAGAACGCTGCAGTTATTCTGCAATTTCTGCGTCCAAAAAACAACACTTTTACTGCAGTTTTAAAACTGCAATCTTTTTTTGTAAGCGTGCGGTCTGACTGACAGCCGGAGGCGAACACACCTATACCAAACCAGCAATGTAAGAATAATACAGTACTTTAGCCCTCCACTACAGTGCATGTAAACGTACTCACTGTGTTTAAAACATTTCACTGTGTTATTCATTAGTGATAGTTTTTAAATGTCTTGGAATGGCCTAGTCAAATAAGGGGGGGGGGGGGGGGTGAATAGTTATGCACGCTCAAGTTTTCTGTTTCTTTGTCTTATTTCTTGTTTGTTTCACGAAATAAAATATTTTGCATCTTCAAAGTGGTAGGAATGTTGTGTAAATCAAATGATACAAACCCCCCCAAAAATCAGTTTTAATTCCAGGTTGTAAGGCAACAAAATAGGAAAAATGCCAAGGGGGATGAATACTTTTGCAAGGCACTGTATTCTACAGACACCCGACAAGGCCCAAATCCCCGTCATTCGCATGAGAAAGAGACAGAGATATCGCGGACGTAGGTCGGGTGCCTTGTAAGGATCTGACAGCGAGCGAGTAATCTACCTCTTCCATCAGTCCTATTAGCCAACGTACAATCATTTGAAAACAAAATGGACAACCTAAGATCAAGGATTCCTACCAACGGGACAATAAAAACTGTAATATCTTATCTCTATGTTTCACAGAGTCGTGACTGAACGACGACATGGATAACATACAGCTGGTGGGATATACAGTGGGGAAAAAAAGTATTTAGTCAGCCACCAATTCTGCAAGTTCTCCCACTTAAAAAGATGAGAGAGGCCTGTAATTTTCATCATAGGTACACGTCAACTATGACAGACAAATTGAGAAAAGAAAATCCAGAAAATCACATTGTAGGATTTTTAATGAATTTATTTGCAAATTATGGTGGAAAATAAGTATTTGGTCACCTACAAACAAGCAAGATTTCTGGCTCTCACAGACCTGTAACTTCTTCTTTAAGAGGCTCCTCTGTCCTCCACTCGTTACCTGTATTAATGGCACCTGTTTGAACTTGTTATCAGTATAAAAGACACCTGTCCACAACCTCAAACAGTCACACTCCAAACTCCACTATAGCCAAGACCAAAGAGCTGTCAAAGGACACCAGAAACAAAATTGTAGACCTGCACCAGGCTGGGAAGACTGAATCTGCAATAGGTAAGCAGCTTGGTTTGAAGAAATCAACTGTGGGAGCAATTATTAGGAAATGGAAGACATACAAGACCACTGATAATCTCCCTCGATCTGGGGCTCCACGCAAGATCTCACCCCGTGGGGTCAAAATGATCACAAGAACGGTGAGCAAAAATCCCAGAACCACACGGGGGACCTAGTGAATGACCTGCAGAGAGCTGGGACCAAAGTAACAAAGCCTACCATCAGTAACACACTACGCCGCCAGGGACTCAAATCCTGCAGTGCTAGACGTGTCCCCCCTGCTTAAGCCAGTACATGTCCAGGCCCGTCTGAAGTTTGCTAGAGTGCATCCAGAAGAGGATTGGGAGAATGTCATATGGTCAGATGAAACCAAAATATAATTTTTGGTAAAAACTCAACTCGTCGTGTTTGGAGGACAAAGAATGCTGAGTTGCATCCAAAGAACACCATACCTACTGTGAAGCATGGGAGTGAAAACATCATACTTTGGGGCTGTTTTTCTGCAAAGGGACCAGGACGACTGATCCGTGTAAAGGAAAGAATGAATGGGGCCATGTATCGTGAGATTTTGAGTGAAAACCTCCTTCCATCAGCAAGGGCATTGAAGATGAAACGTGGCTGGGTCTTTCAGCATGACAATGATCCCAAACACACCACCCGGGCAACGAAGGAGTGGCTTCGTAAGAAGCATTTCAAGGTCCTGGAGTCTCCAGATCTCAACCCCATAGAAAATCTTTGGAGGGAGTTGAAAGTCCGTGTTGCCCAGCGACAGCCCCAAAACATCACTGCTCTAGAGGAGATCTGCATGGAGGAATGGGCCAAAATACTTATTTTCCACCATAATTTGCAAATAAATTCATTAAAAATCCTACAATGTGATTTTCTGGATTTTTTTTCCTAATTTTGTCTGTCATAGTTGACGTGTACCTATGATGAAAATTACAGGCCTCTCTCATCTTTTTAAGTGGGAGAACTTGCACAATTGGTGGCTGACTAAATACTTTTTTTCCCCACTGTACACTACATCGGCAGGATAGAACGGCTGACTCCGGTAAGACAAGGGGTGGCGGTCTGTGTATATTTGTAAACAACAGCTGGTGCATGAAATCTAATACTAAGGAAGTTTCGAGGTTTTGCTCGCCTGAGGTAGAGTACCTCATGATAAGTTGTAGAACACACTATTTACCAAGAGAGTTTTCTTCTATATTTTTGGTAGCTGTCTATTTACCACCACAAACCGATGCTGGCACTAAGATTGCACTCAATGAGCTGTATAAGGCCATAAGCAAACAGGAAAACGCTCATCCAGAGGCAGAGCTCTTAGTGGCCGGGGACATTAATGCAGGGAAACTTAAATCCGTTCTACCTCATTTCTACCAGCATGTTAAATGTGCAACCAGAGGAAAAAAAACACTAGACACAGAGACGCGTACAAAGCTCTACCTCGCCCTCCATTTGGCAAATCTGACCATAATCCTATCCTCCTGATTCCTGCTTATAAGCAGAAACTAAAGCAGGAAGCACCAGTGACTCGGTTAATAAGGAAGTGGTCAGATGACGCAGATGCTAAGCTACAGGACTGTTTTGCTAGCACAGACTGGAATATGTTCCAGGATTTTCCGATGGCATTGAGGAGTATCAAAAAGAAAGGAGGACCAAGGCACTCTTCATATAATTAATTTAAATGCCTTTATTTGTATGGCATGTTCAATAGAAACAAGGTTTTCAAAAAATCAGACGCGTTTCGGCTGCATGTCCTTCGTCAGGGAGTACAAATAAATAATACAATGTCCTCTTTTGAACAGCTTTTACAATTAGCCCTAATTTGAAGAGGGAGTGGTTACAAAGTTGATTGGACACACCTAGTAAGCAATACTATACACATTAAAAAGTGAAATACTGTAACTATGTTATCATACAAATACAACTCCAAATTAGAAGTATCAGAACACTTAGAAAGGTAGTTCTAACCTTAAATATGACTGAGAAAAGTGTCAAAAATAAGAAAGCAATATATTCCATAGTACACTAGAAACCAGCAAAACATGAACAACAACAGTCTAAACATAACTGAGGGTAATTGAGCACAATGTCCACTAGATGAGAGCAAATGGACCTATCACAACCCTACAGGAAGGGTGAGAAATCCATATCTTCATTTAAACCAGGGTATTTAGTGGCCTGTAGTTTGTAAATCCAAAAACTTTCCCTTTGGTTTAACTGTTTAAGACGGTCCCCTTTTCTAATAGAGGCCAGAATATGATCAATACCCATAGCTTGTAGGGAGGCAGGGTTACCATGGTGTAAGGACTTGTAGTGCCTTGCCATGGGGTAGTCTTCATTGCCTACCCGTATGGCGTACAAGTGTTCCGCTAAGCGGTCTTGAAGGCGTCTCTTTGTCCGTCCAATGTAGAACACCTTGCACTGTGGACATTCCAATCTATAGATGACATGAGTGGTTTTGCAGTTAATGAAATGCTTGAGGTAATACTCCATTTTGGAAGCTGTGTCAACAAAAGACTTTTTCTGTGCAATATTTCTGCAATGGTTGCACTAGTTATATTTAAAAGAGCCCTTGGGTTTGTGGTCAAGCCAAGTTTTTTGAGAGTCACCCGGAAGATAACTGTGGACTAATTTGTAATTTAGGGTAGGACATCGCTTATGACTGGTGGCTCAGGAAAGACTTGGCGTCGTAGCGTCTCACTTTGGATGATTCCCCAATTATTTTTAATGATTATTTTAATGTTCTCTGCTTCAGTGCTGTATTTTGTAACAAAATACACTCTCTCTGATGTATCACGAGGCACTCCCCTTCGCAACAAGTTCTCTCTGTCAAGTAATCCAGCCCTTAGACCTGTATCTTTCAGGACCTGAACGCTGTAACCCAGATTCAAGAAGCGATTCTTCAATTCAACAGATTTGACACTGTAGTCTGTTTCCTGATCGCAAATTCTGCGGACTCTTTGGAATTGGCCATATGGAATATTCTCTTTTAGCCTTTTGGGGTGAAAGCTGTCTGCCCTCAGAATGGTATTCCCATCTGTAGGCTTCCTAAAGATTGATATGTGCAAACAACCTTTGCCATTTTTACTAATGTCGAGGTACAACAAATTCATGTTATCCTTGTTGTACTCCATAGTTAGTTTGATGTTAGGATTAATGCTGTTAAGGTATTGGTGGAAGGAAATAAGTTCATCTTCTGAGCCGGACCAAAACAGGCAAACATCATCAATATAACGTCCCCACCATATAATCCGGTCAAATAAATTGTTATTAGAAGGATCCAAAATGAAGTCATTTTCCCATTTACCTAAGTACAAACCAGCATAGGAAGGGCTGTAGCAAGCTCCCATGGCACATCCTTTGACCTGTTTAAAAATACGGTCCTGAAAGATAAAGATGTTATGATTAAGAGTCCATTCAGTCAGTGAGACAATGAATTCTGTAGGAGGCATCTCAGTTTCAGGTCGGGGACTCAAGAAATGGTGCATAGCTGCCAAACCTTGTTCATGTTCAATGGTGGTGTATAGAGACTCCACATCCATGGTGACTAAAAAGGAAGCTGTACCTATATTATTCAATTCCTTAATTTTGTTCAACACATCTGTGGTATCTTGAAGATAGGCATTGAGGAGTACACCACATCAGTCACTGGCTTCATCAATAAGTGCAAAGATGACGTCGTCCCCATAGTGACGTACGTACATACCCCAACCAGAAGCCATGGATTACAGGCAACATCTGCACTGAGCTAAAGGGTAGAGCTGCCACTTTCAAGGAGCGGGACTCCAACCCCGGACACTTATAAGAAATCCCGCTATGCCCTCCGACGAACCATCAAACAGGCAAAGAGTCAATACCGGACTAAGAATGAATCGTACTACACCGGCTCAGACGCTCGTCGGATGTGGCAGGGCTTGCAAACTATTACAGACTACAAAGGGAAGCACAGCCGCGAGCTGCCCAGTGACACAAGCCTACCAGATGAGCTAAATCACTTCTATGTTCGCTTCGAGGCAAGCAACACTGAAGCATGCATGAGAGCATCAGCTGTTCCGGATGACTATGTGATCACACTCTCCGTAGCCGATGTGAGTAAGAATTTTAAGCAGGTCAACATTCACAAGACCGCAGGGCCAGACGGATTACCAGGACGTGTACTCCGAGCATGCGCTGACCAACTGACCAAGTGTCTTCACTGACATTTTCAACATGTCCCTGACTGAGTCTGTAATACCAACATGTTTCAAGCAGACCACCATAGTCCCTGTGCCCAAGAACACTAAGATAACCTGCCTAAATGACTACCGACCCGTAGCACTCACGTTTGTAGCCATGAAGTGCTTTGAAAGGCTGGTCATTGCTCACCTCAACACCATTATCCTAGAAACCCTAGACCCACTCCAATTTGCATACCGCCCCAACAGATCCACAATTGATGCAATCTCTATTGCACTCCACACTGCCCTTTCCCATCCGGACAAGAGGAACACCTATGTGAGAATGCTATTCATTGACTACAGCTCAGCGTTCAACACCATAGTGCCCTCAAAGCTCATCACTAAGCTAAGGATCCTGGGACTAAACACCTCCCTCTGCACCTGGATCCTGGACTTCCTGACGGGCCGCCCCCAGGTGGTAAGGGTGGGTAACAACACATCTGCCACGCTGATCCTAAACACGGGGGCCCCTCAGGGGTGCGTGCTCAGTCCCCTCCTGTACTCCCTGTTCAACCATGACTGAATGGCCAGGCACGACTCCAAAACCATCATTAAGTTTGCCGACGACACAACAGTGGTAGGCCTGATCACCAACAACGATGAGACAGCCTATACGGAGGAGGTCAGAGACCTGGCCGTGTGGTGCCAGGATAACAACCTCTCCCTCAACGTGATCAAGACAAAGGAGATGATTGTGGACTACAGGAACAAAAAAAAAGAGGACTGAGCATGCCCCCATTCTCATCGACGGGGCTGTAGTGGAACAGGTTGAGAGCTTCAAGTTCCTTGGTGTCCACATCATCAACAAACTATCATGGTCCAAACACACCAAGACAGTCGTGAAGAGGGCACGACAAAGCCTATTCCCCCTCAGGAGACTGAAAAGATTTGGCATGGGTCCTCAGATCCTCAAGAAGTTCTACAGCTGCACCATCGAGAGCATCCTGACTGGTTGCATCACCGCCTGGTATGGCAACTGCTCGGCCTCTTACCGCAAGGCACTACAGAGGGTAGTGCGTACGGCCCAGTACATCACTGGGGCCAAGCTTCCTGCCATCCAGGACATCTATACGAGGCGGTGTCAGAATAAGGCCCTAAAAATTGTAAGACTCCAGCCATCCTATTCATGGACTGTTCTCTCTGCTACCGCACGGCAAGCGGTACCGGAGTGCCAAGTCTAGGTCCAAAAGGCTTCTTAACAGCTTCTAACCCCAAGCCATAAGACTCCTGAACAGCTAATCATGGCTACCCAGACTATTTGCATTGTCCCCCCCACCCCACCCCCTCTTTTACGCTGCTGCTACTCTGTTTATTATCTATGCATAGTCACTTTAACTCTACCCACATGTACATATTACCTCAATTACCTCGACTAACCGGTGCCCCCGCACATTGACTCTGTACCGGTACCCCCTGTAAATAGCCTTCCTACTGTTATTTTATTTTACTAATGCTCTTTAATTATTTGTTATTTTTTACTTATCTATTTTTTACTTAACACTTTTTTTCTTAAAACTGCAGTGTTGGTTAAGGGCTTGTAAGTAAGCATTTCACTGTAAGGTCTACACCTGTTGTATTCGGCGCATGTGGCAAATAAAATGTGATTTGATTTGATATGCCCTAGATGCCTAAAGTGAGCTCCAAAGGTATTGGAACAGTGACACGTTTTTGTTGTTGTTTTGGCTCTGTCCTCCAGCACTTTGGATTTGGCACACAATGACATACAATGACTATGAGGTTAAAGTGCAGACTGTCAGCTTTAAATTGAGGATATTTTCATCCATACTGGGTAAACCGTTTAGAAATTACAGCACTTTTGTACATAGTCCCCCCATTTTAGGGGACCAAAGTATTGGGACAAATACACTTATATGTGTATTAAAGTAGTAAAAAGTTAAGTATTTGGTCCCATAAGAATAGAATATGTTTCTAAACACTTCTACATTAATGTGGAAGCTACCATGATTATGGATAATCCTGAATGAATCGTGAATAATGATGAGTGAGAAAGTTACAGACGCACAAATGTCATACACCCCCCCCCCCCCAAAAAAGAAAAAGAAATGCTAACCTTCCCTGTTATTGCAATGGTGAGTGAGAGGTTGTCTTGGGGGTATGATATTTGTGCGTCTGTAACTTTCTCACTCATCATTATTCACGATTAATTCAGGATTATCCGTAATCATGGTAGCATCCACATTAATGTAGAATTGTATACAAACATATTCTATTCTTATTTACAATAAAAGTGACTCCAAAATGGCACAGTACATTATTTGCCATTCATTTCTATTGGGCACAAAATAATCTGAAACACAACCAAAACGAACTGCAAATTCATCCAACAAATTTGTATAGTCACAAGCTTGATGTAGTCATTGCGTGCTACGAATATGGGACCAAATACTTAACTTTTTGCTACTTTAATACACTTAAGTGAATTTGTCCCAATACTTTTGGTCCCCTAAAACGGGGGATTACGTACATAAAGTGCTCTAATTTCTAACAAAAAAAAAATCTCACAGGATTACAGTATGTATTTCATTTAGTAGAGATGGAGTCAAGACTGAAAGCAAGACTAGACCCTTTGAAAACCAGACCAAGACCCAGTGTATCGAGACTATGACGCAATCAAAAACAGTTTAAATGCAGAAAAACAAGACTCAACATTATTTTATCAGACCCAAATCAAGACTAGATCCTTTGAAATGCAGACCAAGACCCATCCTCTTAAAACCCAGACCCAGGGTATCGAGACTAAGACTCCATATATGTTTTGGGCAATAACCTGCAAATACAATGCCGGAGAGGGATTGTGAGTCTACCCTCGGGATCAAGGTAGCTGTCCAGACCATGGGATGTAATTTCTTCCCCAGGCACCACTGCTGACCACTGGAGACTGTCCTCAACCACATTGGCATGTGAATGGCTGTTGAAACTGGAGGAAGTCATGACCTTTCCACACAAATACCAGCTGCTCAAGATGCCGTAAATGTGGTTTACTTTGAAGAACACTGGAATCTCCTTAGCGTGCACATCCCAATGTTTGAAGAACATTCCAGTGTTACAACTAGAACTATACAACTAGAACCTTCTAGGTGGTGGATGGGCTCATGGTAATGGCTGGGGTGGAATTCTTGGAATGGTATCAAATACATCAAACATGATGCCATTAAATTCGCTCCGTTCCGGGCATTATTATGAGCCATCCTCCCCTCAGCAGCCTCCTGTGGAGTTGCCTAGTTAGCTAGGAAATTAAAGTTAGCAAGCTGACGTTAGTTAACGGTCATGAAGTTACCCGGTTTGGCTAACGGTAATTCTTCTGAACTAATGTAACGTTACAGCTAGACATGGAAGCTATTCACAGAAAACCATATTGTTGTTCATTACAGTACACTAATATGAGATAAAGTTATCATATTTCAGTATATATATTCGGAGCCAAACATCAACGCAATTTACCTGTTTTACTGTCGTCTCATTTCAAATTTTGTCATGAGCGTTTTCATTTATAATTATGAAGTTCCCTCAAGAACTCCACCAACAATGGGGGTTCCTTGATTAACCCCACCTCCTAAGAGGTTCTTGGAACAACCATTTGGTGGTATTTTTCATTGCCAAGAACCCTAAGGTTCTTCGAGGAGCTTTGAGGATCTTAGAAGAACTCCTGTTGAACCCCAAAAATTTTTTGTGTAGGCCTACTGAAACAAATTATATTATGCTGAGTCATTTGTGAACTTGGCCTAGGGATCCTTCACGATCATGTGCAATCAAAACAGGCCATATTGTCTAACCGTTTTAAGGTTCTTTAGCGTCTCCATTCTACATTACTTGGGATTGTACGCATGCATATGACTGTGTGTAGAATACCATTTCTGTAATAGGCCTACTCTTGGGACTGTTTTGTTGCTTTATGGATATGTAGTGCTTAGGGTAAACTCTTTCAATGTTTAGGCATATGCGCATCTCTATGGCAGCAATTTGACACGCTGTTGAGTCCCAAGAAAATGTTAAAGGCTACTCTTATCTCCCTATACCAACTAATTGCATTACGCTCGTTTAGGGTCATGCAAGGCCACACAAATGCAAGTCAGGGAGATACAGTGTATTCGGAAAGTATTCAGACCACGTGACTTTTTCCACATTTTGTTACGTTACAGCCTTATACTAAAATTGATAACATTGTTTTTTCCCCCTCAATCTACACATAATACCCCATAATGACAAAGCAAAACCAGGTTTTTAGAAATGTTAGCAAATTATTATTATTTTAAAGAACTGAAATAACACATTTACAAAAGTATTCAGTACTTTTTTGAAGCACCTTTGGCAGCGATTACAGCCTCGAGTCTTCTTGGGTATGACGCTACAAGCTTGACACATCTGTATTTGGGGAGTTTCTCCCATTCTTCTCTGCAGATCCTCTCAAGCTCTGTCAGGTTGGATGGGGAGCATCGCTGCACAGCTATTTTCAGGTCTCTCCAGAGATGTTCGATTGGGTTCAAGTCCTGGCTCTGGCTGGGCCACTCAAGGACATTCAAAGACTTGTCCAGAAGCCACTCCTGCGTTGTCTTGGCTGTGTGCTTAGGGTCGTTGTCCTGTTGGAAGGTGAACCATCGCCCCAGTCTGAGGTCCTGAGTGCTCTGGAGCATGTTTTCATCAAGGATCTCTCTATACTTTGCTCCGTTAATCTTACCCTTGATCCTAAATAGTTTCCCAGTCCCTGCCGCTGAAAAACATCCCCACAGCATGATGCTGCCACCACCATGCTTCACCGTAGGCATGTTGCCAGGTTTCCTCCAGAAGTCACACTTGGCATTCAGGCCAAAGAGTTCAATATTGGTTTCATCAGACCAGATAATCTTGTTTCTCATGGTCTGAGTCCTTTAGGTGCCTTTTGGCAAACTCCAAGCGGGCTGTCATGTGCCTTTTACTGAGGAGTGGCTTCCGTCTGGCCACTCTACCATAAAGGCCTGATTGATGGAGTGCTGTAGAGATGGTTTTCCTTCTGGAAGGTTCTCCCATCTCCACAGATGAACATTGGAGCTCTGTCAGAGTGACCATCGGGTTCTTGTTCACCTTCCTGAACAAGGCCCTTCTCCCCCGATTGTTCAGTTTGGCCGGGCGGCCAGCTCTAGGAAGAGTCTGGGTGGTTACATACTTCTTCCATTTAAGAATGATGGAGGCCACTGTGTTCTTGGGGACCTTCAATGCTGCATACATTTTTTGGTACCCTTCCCCAGATCTGTGCCTCAACACAATCCTGTCTTGGCGCACTACAGACAATTCCTTCGACCTCATGGCTTGGTTTTTGCTGTGACATGCACTGTGAACTGTAGGACCTTATATAGACAGGTGTGTGCCTTTCCAAATCATGTCCAATCAATTGAATTTACAACAGGTGGACTCCAATCAAATCTGAAGGATGATCAATGGAAACAGGATGCACCTGAGCTCAATTTCGAGTCTCATAGCAAAGGGTCTGAATACTTATGTAAATAAGATATATATATATATATATATATATATATATATATATATACAGTTGAAGTCGGAAGTTTACATACACCTTAGCCAAATACATTTAAACTCAGTTTTTCACAATTCCTGACATTTAATCCTAATAAAGATTCCCTGTCGTAGGTCAGTTAGGATCACCACTTTATTTTAAGAATGTGAAATGTCAGAATAATAGTAGAGAGAATGATTTATTTAAGCTTTTATTTCTTTCATCACATTCCCAGTGGGTCAGAAGTTTACATACACTCAATTAGTATTTGGTAACATTGCCTTTAAATTGTTGAACTTGGGTCAAACATTTCGGGTAGCCTTCCACAAGCTTCCCCCAATAAGTTGAGTGAATTTTGGCCCATTCCTCCTGACAGAGCTGGTGTAACTGAGTCAGGTTTGTAGGCCTCCTTGCTCGCACACGCTTTTTCAGTTCTGCCCACAGATTTTCTATAGGATTGAGGTCAGGGCTTTGTGATGGCCACTCCAATACCTTGACTTTGTTGTCCTAAAGCCATTTTGCCACAACTTTGGAAGTATGCTTGGGGTCATTGTCCATTTGGAAGACCCATTTGCGACCAAGCTTTAACTTCCTGACTGATGTCTTGAGATGTTGCTTCAATATATCCACATAATTTTCCTTCCTCATGATGCCATCTATTTTGTGAAGTGCACCAGTCCCTCCTGCAGCAAAGCACCCCCACAGCATGATGCTGCCACCCTCGTGCTTCACGGTTGGAATGGTGTTCTTCGGCTTGCAAGCTCCCCCTTTTTCCTCCAAACATAACGATGGTCATTATGACCAAACAGTTCTATTTTTGTTTCATCAGACCAGAGGACATTTCTCCAAAAAGTACAATCTTTGTCCCCATGTGCAGTTGCAAACCGTAGTCTGGCTTTTTTATGGCGGTTTTGGAGCAGTGGCTTCTTCCTTGCTGAGCGGCCTTTCAGGTTATGTCGATATAGGACTCGTTTTACTGTGGATATAGATACTTTTGTACCTGTTTCCTCCAGCATCTTCACAAGGTCCTTTGCTGTTGTTCTGGGATTGATTTGCACTTTTGCACCAAAGTACGTTCATCTCTAGGAGACAGAACGCGTCTCCTTCCTGAGCGGTATGACGGCTATGTGGTCCCATGGTGTTTATTCTTGCGTACTATTGTTTGTACAGATGAATGTGGTACCTTCAGGCATTTGGAAATTGCTCCCAGACTTGTGGAGGTCTACAATTGTTTTTCTGAAGTCTTGGCTCATTTCTTTAGATTTTCCCATGATGTCAAGCAAAGAGGCACTGAGTTTGAAGGTACATCCACAGGTACACCTCCAATTGACTCAAATGCTTCTAAAGCTTCAGAAGCTTCTAAAGCATTGACATCATTTTCTGGAATTTTCCAAGCTGTTTAAAGGCACAGTCAACTTAGTGTATGTAAACTTCTGACCCACTGGAATTGTGATACAGTGAATTATAAGTGACATAATCTGTCTGTAAACAATTGTTGGGAAAATTACTTGTGTCATGCACAAAGTAGATGTCCTAACCGACTTGCCAAAACTATAGTTTGTTAACGAGAAATTGTGGTTGAAAAACGAGTTAATGACTCCAACCAAAGTTTATGTAAACTTCCGACTTCAACTGTATATATATATATATACAGTGGGGAGAACAAGTATTTGATACATGCTTTGTAAGTAGGAAAACCTGCAAAATCGGCAGTGTAGAGGTCTGTAATTGTTATCATAGGTAAACTTCAACTGTGAGAGACGGAATCTAAAACAAAAATCCAGAAAATCACATTGTATGATTTTTAAGTAATTAATTTGAATTTTTTTGCATGACATAAGTATTTGATACATCAGAAAAGCAGAACTTAATATTTGGTACAGAAACCTTTGTTTGCAATTACAGAGATCATACGTTTCCTGTAGGTATTGACCAGGTTTGCACACACTGCAGCAGGAATTTTGGCCCACTCCTCCATACAGACCTTCTCCAGATCCTTCAGGTTTCGTGGGCTGTCGCTGGGCAATACAGACTTTCAGCTCCCTCCAAAGATTTTCTATTGGGTTCAGGTCTGGAGACTGGCTAGGCCACTCCAGGACCTTGAGATGCTTCTTACGGCGCCACTCCTTAGTTGCCCTGGCTGTGTGTTTCGGGTCGTTGTCATGCTGGAAGACCCAGCCACGACCCATCTTCAATGCTCTTACTGAGGGAAGGAGGTTGTTGGCCAAGATCTCGCGATACATGGCCCCATCCATCCTCCCCTCAATACGGTGCAGTCGTCCTGTCCCCTTTGCAGAAAAGCATCCGCAAAGAATGATGTTTCCACCTCCATGCTTCACGGTTGGGATGGTGTCCTTGGGGTTGTACTCATCCTTCTTCTTCCTCCAAACACGGCGAGTGGAGTTTAGACCAAAAAGCTCTATTTTTGTCTCATCAGACCACATGACCTTCTCCCATTCCTCCTCTGGATCATCCAGATGGTCATTGGCAAACTTCAGACGGGCCTGGATATGCGCTGGCTTGAGCAGGGGGACCTTGCGTGCGCTGCAGGATTTTAATCCATGACGGCGTAGTGTGTTACTAATGGTTTTCTTTGAGACTGTGGTCCCAGCTCTCTTCAGGTCATTGACCAGGTCCTGCCGTGTAGTTCTGGACTGATCCCTCACCTTCCTCATGATCATTGATGCCCCACGAGGTGAGATCTTGCATGGAGCCCCAGACCGAGGGTGATTGACCGTCATCTTGAACTTCTTCCATTTTCTAATAATTGCGCCAACAGTTGTTGCCTTCTCACCAAGCTGCTTGCCTATTGTCCTGTAGCCCATCCCAGCCTTGTGCAGGTCTACAATTTTATCACTGATGTCCTTACACAGCTCTCTGGTCTTGGCCATTGTGGAGAGGTTGGAGTCTGTTTGATTGAGTGTGTGGACAGGTGTCTTTTATACAGGTAACGAGTTCAAACAGGTGCAGTTAATACAGATAATGAGTGGAGAACAGGAGGGCTTCTTAAAGAAAAACTAACAGGTCTGTGAGAGCCGGAATTCTTACTGGTTGGTAGGTGATCAAATACTTATGTCATGCAATAAAATGCAAATTAATTACTTAAAAATCATACAGTGTGATTTTCTGGATTTTTGTTTTAGATTCCGTCTCCCACAGTTGAAGTGTACCTATAATAAAAATTACCGACCTCTACATGCTTTGTAAGTAGGAAAACCTGCAAAATGTCACGTTCGTTTAAAGAAGGGTCGGACCAGGGCGCAGCGTGATATGCGTACATGTTTATTTAACGATAAACACTCGACAAAACAACAATAACCCACAACTAGACAGTGCCAAAAGGCTGCCTAAGTATGATTCCCAATCAGAGCCTCTGATTGGGAACCACACCGGCCAACATAGAAATGCAAATCTAGAATATTCACTCCCTGACCAAACTAGCTAGAGTTCTGTAGGCCAGGGTGTGACACAAAATCGGCAGTGTATCAAAGACTTGTTCTCCCCACTGTATATATATATATATTTATTTTTTAAATTCATTTGCAAAAAAAATCTAAAAACCTGTTTTTGCTTTGTCGTTATGGGTTATTGTGTGTAGATTGATGAGAAAAAATAATAATTTAATCAATTTTAGAATAAGGCTGTAACTTAACAAAATGTGGAAAAAGTCACGGGGTCTGAATACTTTCTGAATGCACTGTATCTGACATATACCTGCATATACCCTCCACACCACTGGCTGAAGTTGTGAAAGCCCTTCAGTGGGATAAAGGGCGTAACCTTAATGCAACCCGATATCAATATTCTTCTAATAAACCTGGTGCGTGCCGTTTGACAATAACTTTTGCAGGCAAATGTTACATTTTTGAGTAACCTAAACCTGAGAAAAGCAAGCAATCGTAGTGGCAAGATTTTCCTACTTAGCCTGGGCGCCAGTCTGTTTCTTCTTTCTTGCCAACTCCTTATGGAATTGTCATGCCAAACAT
The DNA here is from genome assembly GCF_020615455.1 of Coregonus clupeaformis. Taxonomy (NCBI): domain Eukaryota; kingdom Metazoa; phylum Chordata; class Actinopteri; order Salmoniformes; family Salmonidae; genus Coregonus; species Coregonus clupeaformis. The sequence goes on from NC_059209.1 coordinate 9,012,076, forward strand.
TTTAGGTTGACAATGACAATGGTGTAGGCCAGGGTTCTTCAATTCCGGTCCTGGAGGGCCGAAACACTTTTGTTTTTTATTTCTACCTGGTAGTTAATTGCACTCACCTGGTGTCCCAAGTCTGAATTAGCCCCTGATTAGAAGGAGAGGATGAAAAACAGAGGTGTTTCGGCCCTCCAGGACCGGAATTGAAGAACCCTGGTGTAGGCAAAAGCACAAACAAATCTGGGACCAGGCTATATCCTACTGGCTGTACCAGGTAGCCTAATTGGCTGTACCTGATAGAGGGGCCTATACAGGAGGTACTTAACCATACAGAACATTTTCCCTGGGTGTCAGGAGCTTCAAATCAGTGATATGGTTCTGAAGAGGGGATGCAGTACTTTGTGTACATACAGTGCCTTCAGAAAGTATTCTTATCAATTGACGTATTCCACATTTTGTTGTGTTACAGCCTGAATTCAAAAAATTGGTTAAAGTGATTTCCCCCCTCATCCATCTACACACAATACCCCATAATGAAAAAGTGAAAACATGTTTTTAGACATTTTGCAATTTTCTTGAAAATGAAATACAGAAACATCTCATTTACATAAGTATTTACACCCTCTAGTCAATACTTTGTAGCACCTTTGGCAGCGATTACAGCTGTGAGTCTTTCTGGGTTAGTCTCTAAGAGCTTTCCACACCTGGATTGAGCAACATTTGCCCATTATTCTTTTCAGAATTCTTCAAGCTCTGTCAAATTGGCTGTTGATCATTGCTAGACAACCATTTTCAGGTATTGCCAAGTTGCCATAGATTTTCAAGTAGATTTAAGTCAAAACTGTAACTCGGCCACTCAGGAACATTCACTGTCTTCTTGTTAAGTAACTCCAGTGTAAATCTGGCCTGGTGTTTAAGGTTATTGTCCTGCTGAAAAGTGAGGTGGAAAGCAGACTGGTACTGCTAAGATTTTGCCTGTGCTTAGCTCCATTACGTTTCTTTTTTATCCTGAAAAACTCCCCAGTCCTTAAAAATTAAAAGCATACTCATAACATGATGCAGCCACCACTATGCTTGAAAGTGGTACTCAGTTAATTGCTAAGCCTTTTTTTATGTATTAACCCATCCACCACCCCACTCCCCCTCTTCGGAGGACAAAAATTTTTTTTGTTGTTTTTACAGCTTTTTTGTTACATATACATCTGTCAATAGAACATTCTTCCAAGAGTCTTGATGATCATCCAGGTGATTCCAGGTGCTTTTTGGCAAGCTTGAGTAAACCTTTTGGACGACATGGGTGCCATTATGTCTGGCAAAAACCAAACACTGCATTCCATAGTAAAAACCTTAAACCAACGGTCAAGCATGGTGGTGGTAGTGTGATGGTCTGGGGATGCTTTGGTGCCTCTGGACTTGGACGACTTGCCTTAATAGAAGGAACCATGAATTATGCTCTGTATCAGATAATTCTACAGGATAATATCAGGCCATCTGTCTATGAGCTGAAGCTGAAGCGCAGCTGGGTCATGCAGCAAGACAATGATCCAAAACACACAATCAAGTCTACATGAAAATGGTTAAAAAGCAACACATTTGAAGTTTTGGAATGGCCTAGTCAAAGTCCATACCTAATCCCAATTGAGATCGTGGCAGGGCTTGAAACTAGCAGTTCATGATTGAAAACCCACAAATGTTGCTGAAGTTAAAGCAAGAGTGGGACAAACTTCCTCCACAGTGACGTGAGAGACTGATCAGCAGCTACAGAAAGCGTTTGGTTGGAGTCATTGCAGCGAAAGGTGGCACAACCAGTTATTGAGTGTTAGAAGGCAATACATTTTACAATAAAAATACGCATAAGTAGAGAAAATTAGAAAGGGGGCAAATACTTTTTGACGGCACTGTACCTACATACATACATACATTAGATTTGACCTTATATACAGTATATTCGGAATGTATTCAGACCCCTTCACTTTTTTCCACATTTTGTTATGTTACAGCCTTATTCTAAAATTGATTAAATAAATTTTTGTCCTCATCAATCTACACACAATACCCCATAATGACAAAGCGAAAACAGGTGTTTAGACAATTTCAAAATATGTTAAATTCAATTGATTGGACATGATTTGGAAAGGCACACACCTGTCTATATAAGGTCCCACAGTTGACAGTGCATCAGAGCAAGAACTAAGCCATGAGGTCGAAGGAATTGTCTGTAGAGCTCAGAGACAGTATTGTGTCGAGGCACAGATCTGGGGAAGGGTACCAACAACTTTCTGCAGCATTAAAGGTCCCCAAGAACACAGTGGCCTCCATTATTCTTAAATGGAAGAAGTTTGGAACCACCAAAACTCTTCCTCGAGCTGGCTGCCCGGCCAAACTGAGTAATTGGGGAAGAAGGGCCTTGGTCAGGGAGGTGACCATGAACTCGATGGTCACTCTGACAGAGCTCCAGAGTTCCTCTGTGGAGATGGGAGACCCTTCCAGAAACACAACCATCTCTGCAGCACTCCACCAATCAGGCCTTTATGGTAGAGTGGCCAGACGGAAGCCACTCCTCACTAAAAGGCACATGACAGCCCGCTTGGTGTTTGCCAAAAGGCACCTAAAGGAGTCTCAGACCATGAGAAACAAGATTTTCTGGATTTTCTCTTTGGTCTGAATGCCAAGCATCATGTCTGGAGAAAACCTGGCACCATCCCTAAGATGAAGCATGGTGGTGGAAGCATCATGCTGTGGGGATGTTTTTCAGTGGCAGGGACTGGGAGACTAGTCAGGATCGAGGGAAAGATGAACGGAGCAAAGTACAGAGAGATCCTTGATTAAAACCTACTCCAGAGCGGTCAGGACCTCAGACTGGGGCGAAGGTTCACCTTCCAACAGGACAACGACCCTAAGCACACAGCCAAGAAAATGCAGGAGTGGCTTCGGGACAAGTCTCTAAATGTCCTTGAATGCCCCAGCCAGAGCTCGGACTTGAACCTGATCTAACATCTCTGGAGAGACATGAAATTAGCTGTGCAACGACCTGTTTTTGCTTTGTCATTATGGCTTATTTTTGGTAGATTGATGAGGGGTGAAAAAACAATTTAATCCATTTTAGAATAAGGCTGAAACGTAACAAAATGTGGAAAAAGTCAAAGGGTCTGAATACTTTCCGAATGCACTGTATATAGCAATATGTTGGTGGCAAGAATTTTGTACAATAATTTAAATGGAAAAACTTGAAGTGTTGAATCAAGTGTTGTTTTTTGTATCAGTTCATATACCATGTGCCATGGAATCGGTATATCGAAAATCTCTTCCCAGCTATTTTGCAACATGTATGGTGCAGCTGGCAATATTTTTGTCCTCAAATGAAACTGGTATATTTGTTCTATTTATGCCAATCTTTTTCAGCCAATTTGTATCTTTAATATATGGCAGACAAGCAAGTTCCCTACACTCTCCCTCTTCCACTTGCCTCGTCCATTTTTGCAGTAATGCTGCAATCAGTTGGTTGCAACTTTGGATTGAGCAAACATTCCCATATATTTCTGATAGCTGCATATGTGACATACAGTAACTCCACCATTCCTATTCATAATTTCATAAATAAAAATACAAAAATAAAAATTTGAGTTTAACCATAATATTTGTTCTGTCTTTTCTGCAGGATAAATTTGAAATTGTAACCAGCTTTGTATGGCTCGTTTAAGAAAGGGCGATACTTTGAACAGTTTCATTTTAAATTAATCGGAAATGAGAAATTGTAATCTGTATAAAGGCAAAAAGGCAATTTTTTAACAAAGGATGAGCCTTTCTTAATAATCTACTGGAGAACCAGTTCGGGTTTAAGAATAATTTATGTATGAGTGAAGCTTTTAGTTAGTTTTAATGCTTTAATATTTAATAATTCCAGCCTCCAAACTCATATTCATTATATAAATAGGCACATTTAATTTTGTCTGGCTTAACGTTCCAAATAAAGTGAAATATTTTTTGCTCATATGATTTAAAAAAACTAGTCGCCTGGAGTAGGCAGCGGCATTAGAAAGTAAGTAAATTGTGATAGGACCAAATCAATGTCATTTTCCCATAGACAACCACTCCATGGTTGCAACTTTCTATTGAAATTGGTTTGTTTATATTTTTAGAGATATGAATAGCAAGTAGGTCTACTTCACCATCAACACATTTTATTGTTAAACTAAAAGGTAGTGTAAACATATTTTAACTATCCAATACTTAATATGGTACACTTGTCATAATTGGGTTTTAGTCCAGAGAGGCTAGAAAAGTGATTAAGATCTTTAATGAGACCATGCAGGGATCCAGATTGCGGACTTAAGAAGAAACTTGAGTCATCGGCATACATTGACACTTGTTTTCAACCCCTGGATTTCTAACCCCTTGATGTTCTTGTTGGATCTAATTTTAATAGCTAGCATTTTCAATGGCCATAATAAATAGATATGGAGACAACGGATAGCCTTGTTTTACTCCTCTTAAAAGCTCAATACTTTCTGAGAAGTAACCATTATTTACTATTTTACACCTGGAGTTGCTTTACATAACTTTAACCCATTGTATAAGAGACTCACCAAAATTAAAATAGTCCAGGCATTTAAATATAAATTCTAGTGGTACTTTATCAATAGCCTTTTCAAAATCTGCTATGAAGACCAGGCCTGGTATCTTTGATGTTTCATGTTCTATTGTTTCAATTAATTTTCATTTATTATCTCCAATATATCGTCCATGTAATAAAAATATGTCTGATCAGGATGAACATTATCCGGTATAACCTTTTTAATTCTACGTGCTATGCATTTCGCCAAGATTTTCGCATCACAACATTGCAGTGTAAGAGGCCCCCAGTTTTTTAAATGGACTGGATCTTTATACTTACCACCTGGGTCCTGTTTCAGTAGTAATGAAATCAGACCTTCTTGCTGAGTACCTGATAGTCTACCATTTTTATAGGAGTAGTTATAAATGCTAATTATGGATCTTTGAGTACATCAATAAGGTCCGATATACCTCTACTGGTATACTATTAAACACTGATGTTTTTCCAGACTGAAAGGACTTAATTGCCTCACGAAGTTCCTCTTCTGTAAGTTGGCCTTCACACAGGTCTTTCAGTACATTTGTTAATTTTAGATGATTATTAGGAAAGAAATCCTTACAGTTAATATCATTCAGTGGAGATGGAGAATGAAAAGAAAACATATACTTAAAATATGCTTCCTCTTTCAAAATATCATTTGGTGAATCATGGATGACTGTCATTTATAACGAGTTTCTGTAAATTATTTTTGGTAGCATTTCTATGTTGAATATTCAAAAATGATCATGCAATTCGCTTTATTTTTGTAATAAATTACACTTGATCGTTCTTGAATAGGTTCCTCCAATTCTTTTAGTTTTTCCTGTAATTTATTTTGTTCTTCTATAGTAGTTTTTATTGCTATCTGCCTGTGCTGTTATTTCCTCTATTTCCTTTATTAGTGCTGTGCTCATCTGAGTGAGAACCCTGTTTTGCTCTGCCGACACAGAAGATTGACCTGCTTTATTAAAGCCAGGCCTCCGAGTACGTGGTCCATCTCCAATGGCAGTTGTGCAGCAAGGAGTGGTTAGTGGGTGATTCGGTAAGTAGAGAAGGGAGGCTCTCCACTCATTAATTCAGTCATCTTTTTGGTCAATGACATTGGTTTGTTAACCTGACTCACGAGAAGTCTAGATAGCACACATAAGCTGTTGAAATCAACGGGGGAAGATTCATATGTAGCAACAGCAAGTCATTTCAGTTCAGTGGGGACGAAACGGGAGAAAACGTTCTGAAACGGAGAATTTGTCTAATAAGAATTCTCATAGGTTTTTCGGTTTCAAAACATTTCCTCGTCCGTGCCAACTGAACACTGAACCACAGCCTACCATGCAATGAGGAATATAGTATGTACATGCAGAAATTACTGATGTGTTGACTCCTGAGTGGCGCAGTGGTCTAAGGCACTGCATCGCAGTGCTAACTGTGCCACTAGAGATCCTGGTTCGAATCCAGGCTCTGTCGCAGCCGGCCGCGACCGGGAGACTCATGGGCGGCGCACAATTGGCCCAGCGTCGTCCAGGGTAGGGGAGGGAATGGCCGGCAGGGATGTAGCTCAGTTGATAGAGCATGGCGTTTGCAACGCCAGGGTTGTGGGTTCGATTCCCACAGGGGGCCAGTATACAAAAATATGTATTCACTAACTGTAAGTCGCTCTGGATAAGAGCGTCTGCTAAATGACTAAAATGTAAATGTAATGTGTATGAGTAACAAAATACTGAACAATCAGCAACCAGATTTGGTAGGGTAAAACCAGGGCCCGTATCGACAAAGCATCTCAGAAAAGGTCCTAGGAATCCTGTAAAACCTGTTTTAAGATAACAAAACTCCCAACTCAAGAGTAGGTTTTAGGATGATGTTAAGACACTGTCCAGACAAACTCTGAGCGAGGAGTAAAATCAGCTCATAAAAGTTTCTCAGCTGGTACTCACGAATTTGAAGTACCGCAAAGGAAAGATAGTGATGACGCTTATCGACACTGTTGCAAATGGGGAATAACCAATCGCAATGAGGCATCGCCAGCTGTGTACTCTGTAGCGCGCTTCAGACAACCATGGTGAATGTGACAGTGGTAAAACGTTTGATATAATTTCCTACTAACACTATCACTTTGCCTTCTCTTAATTATCGCCTAATGTGTTGGCATGCAAAACCTTTTATTTAACCAATTCTGATGGTTGTTAAAAGCAGAATTTTTACAAAAAGCAGATTTTTTACAATATTACCGTTATATCAACACACTCAATCACTCCCGTTTAACAAATCTATAAATCGCTTTGGCACAGTAGGCCTCAGGTCACTTGCCAATAGTGTTGCATACGATGTTTGAAAGGTCTATCATTTTCATCGAACACAAAATTAAGATAAGCCCTAGATGCCTTCAATTGCCCAATTTAGGCAACTTTTTTTAACAAATGTGATATTGTGCTGCAAAGGGATAACTTGAAGTAACAATGTAGATAATTAAATAATATAAAATTAAAACATTAATTAGCCTAGTGGCTATAAGTATTTAGGCATATGTGAAATAGGCGTAAAGCGAAATCATTGTCAAAGGCACAAGAGATACTGTTGCACGTAGGTCTAGATTATTTATAGATTGATCATATATAAATATCAAAACATTATTTTAACTCCAAAGTAATTGCATGTGGTGCAGGAACCACTGACTCGCTGCATTTTTCTATTATCAAGACAGCTGCTGGTAACGCTTAACAGGTTAAGACAGCTCATGAGGTGTCCCAAATATCTGTTTACTAGGTATAACTTATGACTAAAGAGGCTTCATGCATAGCTTTTATTTTTACCCATAAGATGAGTAAAATGTCTATTCTCGGCACTTACGACCAATTTTCGACTCAGACACTGTGGATATGGGTCCAGACCTGACAAAATGGAGACAATAAATGTACTTTTAAAATAAACCATCGAAACAAAAGAAAATAAATATTGAATTCTTTATTTTATGTTTCGACAAACCCTGTTGATGTCACAACAAGGACATAAACACAAACAGCCGGGTAACAGCTTTGACAACAGTACGTCACATTATCACAACAATACATCAACAGAGCAGCTCTGTCACCACCTGGTAGTCCCCTGCAGGACTTTATTGTACCCCTGAAAGGCAGCACGGACAGAGTTGCTGTGACTAACTTTTAGCCTGCTCCCTGGCATTGTTTCAGAGCAGAGTACGGGTGTATTCATTAGTGCAAAACAATTTGCAACAGAAAACCTTTTGCAATGAAAACAATAATTTATTGGACAAGTTGAGGTTAGTCCCTCGCCGTTTCGGCACTTTTGCTTCCTGATGAATACAAACCCAGGTGCTGTACAGAGCAGCGTCACCACTGACCTTCGACGACACCCACCATCTCTGCTACTGACAGCAAAGGCCAATAATCCCATCAACACATCCATATAATCTCCAATCCAGACTGTTGGAAATGCACAGATGCGTCTCAGTCTCAGGTCTCGAGGGAAGAGTGAGTGGCAGGTTTCAGTCAGTCAGTCAGTCAGTCAGTCAGTGGTGGGACGCTCCAGGCTGAGTCCCAATGAAACTCCAGGGAGGGCGCTCCCGGACCCTCACAGGCCCAGCGATGCCTTGAGGAGGGCGGCCATGTCCTCAGGCATGGTGCCCTCATCACCTGGGCACGAAAAAAACAACAACAACATACGATCATGTGATGACTCCTGTTCTCAATGTGTGTTACTGATGCATTACATGAAAAAGAGAGGGGCCATGGACACTGAGCTTTGGGTTGAGCACCTCTTTCTTACAATTAAAGATGTTGAAATGTCTGTGTGTGTCCCCCAGGTCCTTACCCTCCTCGGCAGCGGTCATGTCCTGCTCCAGTTTGAGCTTCTTCTGGCCCAGCTGCAGCATGCCACCCTCTATGGTGTCTTTATGTATCAGCTTGATCACCTGGACAGTCCTGCAGAAGGAAATTACCTTCAGTCATTCAGAGAGCAGTGTCCATTCCCTCACGATCACTAGATCCCCCCATTTTGTCCTCATACAGTACCTTCTCTAGGGCCAGAGGGGTTTTCCTGATCACATTGCAACTCTTGTCACTACTTCTAGAGACTTCTGTAAGCAAGACATCTCTAGCTACAGATCTCTGACGCCCAAATATAGCCTAGCCCCCACCCTCCAGTCGGTCTCACCTGGTCTGGTCCCCTTCCTCTCTGTCTTACCTGGTCTGGCCCCTCCCCTGTCGGTCTCACCTAGTCTGGCCCAATCTGTGGCAGCGGTCCTCTGCCTGCTTGTCGTTGTAGGGGTTGCAATCGATGTCGTGCATGATGACCACGTTGGCCGAGGTCAGGTTGATGCCTAGGCCGCCCGCCCGCGTCGACAGCAGGAACACAAAGATTTCCGGGTCCATGTTGTAGTCGTCAATCAGCACGATCCTGCACCAAACAAACAGATTACAATGGCTCCGTGCATTTTCTCTACACACTCTAGAAGTAGGAGATTCACTACTAGTAGTGAGATACAACCCTACCAATGATCTCAGAGATATGCCAGTGAACAGCTTTTTGTTTTATATGTACTATGCCCCCAGTTCCACTTCCTATGGCAAAATACTGCACACAATTATGTTAGAAAGAACCCACTAGGTTGAATTCAACTGGAGCTCACCTGTCTGCTATGGGTGTGGAGCCATCCAGTCTGACATAGCGGTGGCCCAGGTGTTTGAGCAGAATCTCCACAATGTCCAGCATCATGGTGAACTGACTGAAGAGTACCACCCGGTCTCCCTGCCGAGAGAGCAGAGCACAGCACAGCCACATCACATATCAGGGATGTATTCACAAGGAACCAAACGGAGGTAAACGGGACAAAACAAGTGGGACTAACCTGAACTTGTCAAATAAGATACACTTGTTTTCAATGCAAAATGTTTTGCTACTGTGTGCACTAATGAACACACCCCTGAAACGATCTGAACATGGCAGATATAAATATAATGACTTGAGATAACCCGATTCTACACCATACTACAATTGACATCCTCCAGAACAGGCCCGAGGCAAAACCCAAGAAAGAGTCAGGAAATACACCCAAAACACAAACAATCACAGAGTAATAAAATAAATAATAGTCTCTCTCGCTCTCCTTACCTTGGTCTTGAGTGTGGCCAGTAGCGTCTGGAGCAGGTGGAACTTCCCAGAGTCCAGCAGTAGGTCTTTGTCCAGCTGGTATTTGTGCAGGGACGAGTACTGCTGGCACAGCCGGTGAAGCTCAAAGTCCGACATCGCCGCCATGTCCTCCTGGATCAGCACCGGGTCCGCGTCAAAATGGGTCGGCTCCTAGGGGGAGGGGGATAAATAAATATATACATATTGAGAGAGAGACAGACAAGGAAGAGAGCGAGAGACGAGATAAATAGATCAACAATGAGAGAGAGAGAGAGAGAGAGAGAGAGAGAGAGAGAGAGAGAAAAAACAGAGAAACAGAGAACAGACAGAGAGAGACAGAGAGACACAGAGACAACAACGAACAAACAGAGAGAGACAGAGACAAGACAACAGAAGAGAGGAGATAAGGGTGGTAACATAGTTTCGTAGGAGATTGACTTTTATTTGATTTATATACATTTACAGAATAAACTAGAACAGACACAAAATGGCCAATAAAGCAGCAACCTTGAGCATGAGGTGACTCATGGCCTTGAGTCGCTCTGTGGTGTAGTACTGCCGGTGGAGCAGAGGGTGGTTGGCCATCTTCCTCAACTGCATCATCACGTTGCATAGCTCTTTCTCTACACAGAGATGGAGAGAATGTGAGCGAGTGGTTGAGGGTGCGAGAGAGCAAGAGCGAAGGAGAGAGATAACAGTTTAGTTGAAATTAGGGCACAGGATGGAAGATGCCGATCACACAAACAAGCTTCTGCACAGCCACCCCGTGCTTATCATCGTGAGATGCCCAGTTAGCTTATCAGCCATCACATTGTGCCAGCTATGCACCACCCGTCTGTCACGTCACTGCTGTAACACTACACTGAGTATGGTGAAGATTCCCCTAGAACCTGATCTTGGGTCAGTTTAGCATTTCCTCCACTAATGGCTAATATTAGGATTGGGAGAGGGAAAGCTGATCCTAGATGCGCATTTAGGGGAAACTTCACCCTGGATCTACACTAAAGTTCAGTGCAGTACATACTCTCTCCGATGGCAGACTTCTTGAGCTTGACCACCATGTTCTGGTAAAGTTGCTGCTGCTTCTCGCTCATGGTGCAGAATTCCAGCTTCTCCTCCTTAGCTGGCAGCTGCTTAAGAACCTGAGAGACAGACACACAAACGAGTGCATACGAACACGAGCGCACACACACACACACACACACACACACACACGCACGCCCCCCCCCACACACACATACTTTAAATTTAACATTGTGAACCATCCAGTATTTCTCAGTGTAATCAGTCACTTTGGGAGAGTCCTTACCTCGCACTTAACTCGTCTGAGGATGAAAGGTTTCATGATGAGTTTAGCCTGGGCGATGCGGTCCCTCTCAAAATGACTCTGTTCCTCGTGGGATTTCTACCACACAACAATTCAACACAAACATTATCAAAACACACATCCTACTGTAAGAGTCCCACTTAACATGAGGGGAGTGGGACCAGGGTCTGTATTCACAAAGTGTCTCAGAGTTGGAGTGCTGATCTAGGATCAGAATAGTTCCACCCTAAACCTGACCCTTGACCTTACCATGGAGAACATCTTGGCTATCTGCGTGGTGCTACTGGAGAACATGGAGGGCATGATAAAGTTGAGCAGCGACATCAGCTCCAGCAGGTTATTCTGCAGAGGGGTGCCGGTCAGGAGCAGCCGGTGCTCAGCCTGGGGACACAGAGACAGGTAGTCAGACAGGCAATCAGGGAGAGGGACAGGGTGACACATGGACAGACAGAGACAGGGAGTCAGGGACACAGACAGCGAGACGGAGCCCAGGCAGACAGATTCAGGAAGTCAGAGAGATTCAGACAGAGACAGACAAACAGAGAGACAGAGGAGACACTGGGACGTCAACTCTATTGCACACTACAACTGCTTCTACTACTTGTCAATGGGGAAGTGTGAGGCGGTGTGCCGTGAACTAACATTGATGGCCATGAGGTGGCGGTAGCGGAGGGAGTTCATGTTCTTCAACATGTGGCCCTCGTCGAACACGGCGTACTTGAGCTTGAGCTTGCGGAAGAGACTGCGGTCGCTGTCGTTGCCGATGGTCAGATTGTAGCTGTGTAGAGAGAAATTACACACAAACATGAGCATTTATAGTTTAACTTTCATTCCGTATGTAGACCTATGAATGTGCAAGCACACACACACACACACACACACACTAGGGAATGCTTGAGCACATTTAAGATGCAAGGCCTTTTAGTTCCAGTGAATTCCTGGTACGTATTTAATTGACTCATCGTGTTGTCAACACACAGGTTTGGAGACGTAGCTCAGGAGACTCAGCAGTGCCTTCATTTCCCTTATGGCTGCCTCATATACCGTTGAATGCTCATTAATATCATTCATTAATGCATTACAAAGTGCTTTTCTGGTTCAGACAGACACGTACCCCACAGCTGCAAGGTTGTAGGGTGAAGTTGCCCCAAGGCGCTGATCTGGGGCCAGTTTTGCATTCCCCCACCCAATGGTTAAGGTTAGGATTGGGGGAGGGGAAGCTGATCCTAGATCTGTACCTGGTGGAAACTTCAACCCGGAGCAGCTGTTAAGACAGAGTACAGAGGACGCAATGCTCTTCCCTTCCACTAGAGCTCATTGTGGTTCCACCAATAGACTGAAACCTATTGGACAATATTGTGCGTGCGTGTGTACTCACGTGGACACGATGACGTTGAAGTCCACCTGATTGCTGAGGATGTCATGTCGCAGGTACCGCCGGTCCTCCACGGAGCCTGAACATTCAACAGGGTTTACACATCATCAGGGGGTGTATTCATTCGTGATGGGGGGCAAAACATCTATACAGTTACATATCGGGATATTATTTTTTACGATATATTGTATCGTATCATCTTGACAATATTATTTTTGCGCTAGTTGGTTGTACCTGCAACAAAACACCTGTATTTTTCCTTCATAGCTAGTTCTCCATCTTCCTTGAAATAGGGAGTCAATTTGTTTTCAGCCATTTTATTTCCATGACTGATCAAAACTCATTTTCTCATGGCTCTCGGTCTCTCTGCAGCAGACATATGGTGAGCAATATGTTTGGAACATCGAATCGCAATAAAATCACCGTATCGAATCGCAATATTTTACATTTACATTTTAGTCATTTAGCAGACTCTTTCCAGAGCTCGAGCAATTAGGGTTAAGTGCCTTGCTTAGGGCACATCGACAGATTTTTCACCTAGTCGTTAGAACCAGCGAGTTTCACAACGCTCTTACCCACTAAGCTACCTGCCGCCCCATATAGAATCGTGAGAAACGCAATACGTATCGTATTGGCACCTAAGTGTCGTGATAATATCATATTGTGAGGTCCCCTGGCAATTCCCAGCCCTAGTGTTCATTAGTGCACACAGTATTGCTACGGAAAACGTTTTGCACGAAAAGAGCCTTTCTTTTTGGAGAAGTTCAGGTTAGTCCCTCCCAGCTTCGGCCCATTTTCTTCCTAGGGAATACAACCCGGCTTAGACTCACAGCTAACAATCTACCACATTATCCTGGAGGGAGAGAGCCACTCACCGTAATAGACTAACACCTTGAGACTAGGGCACCACAGCTTTAGCTCACGAACCCAGTTATCTGTAGAAAAGAGAACACAGGTCAATTCAATCCAGTCCAATTTACTCAGCCTAAACAAAACATTATGCCAAACATGACAGATATTATAAAAGGGCAACGGTCGTTTTTAAAGTGAAATGGTCAAACAAGTTTTTCACAAAACAGAAACATGCCAATAATACACTAATCATTTGCTTATGTCATGTGTTCTATTAGTGGTTATAAACAGGCTTAAAGTGGTTATAATGTGACTGGCATGACGTGAGTAGAGCCCTTACCAAGGGTGGAGGAGGGCACAGTGATGAGGTGGGGGCCGTCGATGCCGTCCTGGTACAGTCTGGCCAGGAAGGCTATGGCCTGGATGGTCTTTCCCAAACCCTGTTGGGTAGAAGAAAGAAAGATAGAAAAAAATAAAGATTTAAGAGAGATCTAGAGCGTGAGAAAGAATGATAGAGGATCAACATCTGCACTTCAAAGTATCAGTCTAAAACAGCATCACGGAGCCCCAGGTTTCATATCAGGACTTCAATCACATACTGACAATCTAACACTATTTAACCAGGGGTTGCAACCGGTTCAGCGAACAGAACAGAAAAAGTTCCAAACTCTGATTTAAACTAAACAAGGCACCCCCTTTCCCTTTTGAATGTTAAAATAACTATTTCTCACCCATTCCTTTAGTTCTCTCTGTCTGTGTGTATTCACCTGCAGGTGCTACACCCACAGACAATATTACTCAAATCTAAATCTGTGATGTATTCATTAGTGCAGACTGTAGCAAACAGTTTTGCAACGGAAAATGTTGTGCAACAAAAACAATGGTTTCTTATTGGATAAAGTTCAGGTTAGTCCCGCCCCGTTTCAGGCCGTTTGCTTTCTAGTGAATACACCCCTGTTGAGGCTTTTCTACACCATCTTGCCACAGTATATTATATGTTTTCTGTTGGTAACAGTTCTAGAATACAGGGAGGGGGAAATCCACAGAATAAAAAAACATCATATACTATATGTGGGTCAGACCCAAATGGCACCCTATTCGCTATGGGCCTGGTCAAAAGTAGTGCACTATACACTGAGTGTACAAAACATTAGGAACACCTTCCTAATATTGAGTTGCCCCCTTTTTGCCCTCAGAACCGCCTCAATTCGTTGGGGCATGGACTCTACAAGGTGTCGAATGCTTTCCACAGGGATGCTGGCCCATGTTGACTCCAATGCTTCCCACAGTTGTGTCAAGTTGGCTGGATGTCCTTTGGGTGGTGGACCATTCTTGATACACACGGGAAACTGTTGAGCGTGAAAAAGCCAGCAGCGTTGCAGTTTGACACTCAAACCGGTGCGCCTGGCACCTACTACCATACCCCGTTCAAAGGCACTTAAATCTTTTGTCTTGTCCCTTCACCCTCTGAATGGCACACATACACAATGCATGTCTTAATTGTCTCAAGGCTTAAAAATCCTTCTTTATCCTGTCTCCTCCCCTTCATCTACACTGATTGAAGTGGATTTAACAAGTGACATCAATAAGGGATCATAGCTTTCGCCTGGATTCACCTGGTCAGTCTATGTCATGGAAAGAGCAGGTGTTCCTAATGTTTTGTACACTCAGTGTATAAGGAATAGGGTGCCATTTGGGACGCATCTACTGTATTCTCTAAAGCAATGTTCACATTGGCAGTTTGAAGTGACTCAAATCCTATTGATTTGCATATCCAATTCGAATCTGTTATTTTTCTGCAGTCTAAACAACCAAAAAGCACATGGAATCGGATATTTCAAACCACCTTCATAGGTAGTCCCGTGTAGCTCAGTTGGTAGAGCATGGCGTTCGCAACGCCAGGGTTGTGGGTTTGATTCCCACAGGGGGCCAGTATGATTTTTTTTTTAAATGTATGCACTCACTAACTGTAAGTCGCTCTGGATAAGAGCATCTGCTAAATGACTAAAATGTAAAATGTGGTTTTTCGACTTATTTGGCAAATCTTGTTACTCTCTAGCTACTCTGTTGACAGTTTGACAAGAACATGTGCTATCTATCTAGCTTGTTAATTGTTTACAAACAGATTTGTGAAAGTGTTAGAAAGCTAAACAGCTCCCTAGCTAGCTAGTTGACTGCTGTGGCTAGCCAAAATGGACTTGTTTTGAAAGATGGATCCTTTGAGGCTTTAAAAGTGTTCTTACCCTATGCTTTTGAACATGCAAAGCAACTGGGAAATGTCCATGGCAGGCATTGGTCACCTTCGCTTGCTACATAACTTCTAAGTGATAGGAAGCACAAGCACCACCACCAATCAGCCTACACCACTGCACACACACCCGTCATTACTATGACAACTAGTGTAGCCTTGTCAGCAAATCACTGCTGTCTGAACACACACAAATCCGATTTGGTCACTTGTAACTTGCTGTTTGTACAGTCAGTAGTCAAAAACGGAGTTGAAAAAAATAAAAATATATATTTGAGCATTAAGGCCTGCAGTGTGAACAAGGCTTAAGGGGTAAACCATCTCACCATCTCGTCAGCCAGGATTCCACTCAGCTTGTGTTGGTGCAGCAGGAGAAGCCACTTCAGCCCAATCAGCTGGTAGGGTTTCAACTGCAACCTGCATGGCAACCAATCACAATGCAAGAAATGTACAGACAAACCAATCATAATACAAGACCTTCAATGACAAACAAGACATTTAAAGGCAAAAACAAGACATCCAGTATGTGATACGTGTAGCATAACAACATATTTATATGTGATGTGATACATGGTTGTTTAATGGGGTTAACAAAATGTTTATTATTGTATTACTTTTAGACAAATCATATCAGACGTGGGGTTAATCGTTTTCAGAATACATCCATTATGCCATGGTAAATGGATAACTGGATTACTATGGCATTTACTTAGCATTTGGATTTATCTGTTAGTTACAACAATGAGGAGTTGTTCTCCCAGTCTGAATATAAATGTATGTGTCCCAAATGGAACCCTATCCTAGTCTATTTAGCGCACTACTTTTGACCAGGACCCCATATGGCCCTGGTCAAAAGTAGTGCACGATATAGGGAACAGGATGCTATTTGGGACACGGCCTATAGTAGATTAGATGTAATTGTCTATGAAATCAGGACAGCAGTGGAAGTTGAGCTCACTTACTTTCTGTTGAGAACCGAGGGCTGGGTCACGGAGCCCATGCCCTTGTCTATGACCTGGGTGACTCCCTTTACCATCTTGCCCGAGATGGTCTGGCACTTGGACATGAGGCCCTGGACCACGGCTCTCTCTCTGAGCACCACCCTGCAGCCCAGGAGCAGCTCTGCAGACAGGCCGTTCTCTTTGTGGAACACCTCCTTCTGAGAAACGGACACACAGCGAGACAGACAGAGGCAGAGGCACACAAAGAAGTGTCAACAACCAGTCAATCGCTCTTATCTTTTTCTTCTGACATGATAGTCAGGCAATTGTATTGTTCCACAACAAAGCCAAACCATGATTAATATATAAGTGGCTATGTCATGGTTGAGGACTATCGTACAGTGGGCCAACTGAATTCACGCCACAATCAACCTGGTGGTGGTGGAGCTTTTCCAAGTTAAAAAGAACTTAGTGGCTTTTCACTTCATAAGAGCATATCAACGTGTCCAATTGAAAACGCATATTTTGACCAATGGGTAATAATATGTTAATTGTGTACAGTCGTGGTCAAAAGTTGAGAATGACAAGTATTGGTCTTCACAAAGTTCGCTGCGTCAGTGTTATGAGATATTTATGTCAGATGTTATTTTGATATACTGAAGTATAATTACAAGCATTCCATAAGTGTCAAAGGCTTTTATTGACAATTACATTAAGTTTATGCAAAGAGTCAATATTTGCAGTGTTGACCCTTCTTTTTCAAGACCTCTGCAATCCGCCCTGGCATGCTGTCAATTAACTTCTGGGCCACATCCTGACTGATGACAGCCCATTCTTGCATAATCAATGCTTGGAGTTTGTCAGAATTTGTGGGTTTTTGTTTGTCCACCCGCCTCTTGAGGATCGACCACAAATTCTCAAATGGGATTAAGGTCTGGGGAGTTTCCTGGCCATGGACCCCAAATTTCGATGTTTTGTTCCCCGAGCAACTTAGTTTTCACTTTTGCCTTATGGCAAGGTGCTCCATCATGCTGGAAAAGGCATTGGTCGTCACCAAACTGTTCTTGGATGGTTGGGAGAAGTTGCTCTCGGAGGATGTGTTGGTACCATTCTTTATTCATGCCTGTGTTCTTAGGCAAAATTGTCAGTGAGCCCACACCCTTGGCTGAGAAGCAACCCCACACATGAATGGTCTCAGGATGCTTTACTGTTGGCATGACACAGGACTGACACCAGGCCATCCTCCAAAAGTCTTCGCCTCACTGTGCATGCAGATGCACTCACACCTGCCTGCTGCCATTCTTGAGCAAGCTCTGCACTAGTGGTGCCCCAATCCCGCAGCTGAATCAACTTTAGAAGACAGTCCTGGCGCTTGCTGGACTTTCTTGGGCGCCCTGACGCCTTCTTCACAACAATTGAACCTCTCTCCTTGAAGTTTTTGATGATCCGATAAATGGTTGATTTAGGTGCAATCTTACTAGCAGCAATATCCTTGCCTGTGAAGCCCTTTTTGTGCAAAGCAATGATGACGGCACGTGTTTCCTTGCAGGTAACCATGGTTAACTGAGGAAGAACAATGATTTCAAGCACCACCCTCCTTTTAAAGCTTCCAGCCATTTTCATGGCAAAGAGGGACTTTGCAATTAATTGCAATTCATCTGATCACTCTTCATGACATTCTGGAGTATATGCAAATTGCCATCAACACAGATGCAGCAGACTTTGTGAAAATGAGTATTTATGTCATTCTCAAAACTTTTGACCACGACTGTAGACAATCATTTAAGAAAGTAAACGGTCCAAACCTCATGCCTATCATAATCCGTTCAAAAGTGATTGGAGTTTTTACCCTTGAGGAATGGCCAAAATTAGGGTGACTAAATCAATGGAGGTCAGAGAAGAAGAAAGGAAGTGGTAAAAAATAAAGAAAACTGCACAGCATCGCGTCAGCTAAGCTGGATGCTGTGCAAGAATGAAGGCTACCTGACATGGTCACTTTCCCGATGAACTCGTAATCCTTCTTCTCGAGGACATAAAACAATAGAGGTAAGATAGATATCGATTTTGAGACGTGACGTAGTATTTTCATATTTTAGCATACACTTTTCATATTAATGCAAAATACCTGTTATTTTTCTAAGATTTCTCACAAAAACAAGCGTATCTCTGTGAAACGTCAACGGAGCACTGAGCGTAACGCAAGCTTCTCATTTTCAATGCCTTTTACATTTAATTCAGCTCGTCATGCTAATTTAGCTTTTTGCGATTCGCAGAAATAACTAACGACGACGACCACAACCTGTAAAATCCTCAAAAGTTTCTGCGAGAAAGCAGCACTGCTTGGTCAGTGCTCTGTGTTTATTATCGGATGATTTAGGTTACGAAATCAGACCTTTTAACTATACTGTTAATGAAATGTTATGGAAAGACCCCACTGAACGACTCAGAACATGAATAATCACATTTGTCTTGGTCAAATGTATTTTATAACATTAGGAAGTGAAATTTCATCACCAAAGCACGTTTTTCACCGACTCTGGGCAGAGTGGATGGACAACATAGTATGTCTAATGACCCTGTTTGGAGCTGTGTGCGAGTAACACACCTGCAGGTGGCCAGCCAGGCCCACTGTATCCCTCCCTCCCATGCTTGATACCATCACAAACATCAGAGTCCATACTCATAAAGTGTCTCACAGTTTGGAGTGCTGATCTAAGATCAGGTTCCCCCCCGTCCATGTAATCGTATTAATTATGTTCTAAAATGAAGAAGAAAAAAAAAAACGGATCACTCCTACTCCGAGATGCTTTATGAATACTAGGGTTTTTTCTAGATCAAAAAGGGGCTTAGGTGGTGGGCATGTCAGGGGGCCGGCGAGGCTGAAAGAGAACATTTAAGAGGCCCCCATCTTGGTGGTGTAGAGAAATCTGTATTTTTAAGCCAATTTCACACATGGAGCTGATAGAAACTTTAGCCGTTTTAAAACTAATTTCCTGCAATTCCATGCATTTTGCAATGGCTAATCCTTTGTTGTTTTGCCTAAACATAATAACAAAACCAATACTGCTAAATTCATTCATTTGTTGTCTTTATTCACCCCGACTGTCTAGCTTTTATTTTGGTGATTGTTAGTTCTCAAAGATTGCATTCAAAAAATATATCGGTTCATTATCTTTTCTTCATACTTTATATCTGGTTTTAGTCATTTAAGTTTATACAGAAAGCGTTTTTAATCCCGAAAATCTAGCATCCAAAAAAAATGCTTAGGCGTCCCGCCCAAGGATTTCAATGGCAGAGAAATCCTTGAATACGGGGCCTGGCTGCTGATGTTTATGGTATGGACATATTTCATGTGAGAATGAAGATAGTAGGCCTAACACTAACACACTTAAAATGTTGACATTTGGGTTTGTGGAAAATATGCATTTTCAGTAACACACTTTTAATTATAATAATATGTATACCTGTGTAGAAACCGTATTATTCTAGTTGCTGCATCGTATTAGCATGTTGTTACATGGTAATTTAGCCTACTTGGCAACTGGAATTGTAATTACACAGTAATGGAGTTGAGCATGTTTTGTTATTAAAGAAGTGGAATAAGGATCACTGCTCGAAGTCGTCCTGATATTTTAGTCATTTTAGCAGACGCTCTTATCCAGAGCGACTTACAGTTAGTGAGTGCATACATTTTTTCATATGTTGAAACATCTCACGTTTGATAGATTTGTACCCTATATGAAAGGACCACTACATGGCATAAGTTAAATAAACCTCTTATTCAACATGAAATCCATACACATCAGTAAGCCGTCGGCTGCATTCAGCACGTGGAGGAGTGAGAGTGTCGTTTACTCCGTAATGACACCCTTGCAATGGATAAGCGGCCGGTGAGACTGATAAAAGGGTGGCAGTGCTAGGCCTAAACCCTGCCAGCCAGCTGGCAAAGGCTGTGTCCCAAATGGCACCCTATTCCCTATATAGTGCAATACTTTTCACCTGAACCATATGGTAGTGCACTATATAGGGAAAAGCGTGCCATTTGGGACACAGCCAAAGTGTTCTGCTCAGAATGCCTGGCTGTCTCCAACAGAAAAACACATTGAGCAAATAATAAAACCAAACCAAACCAAACCAAACAGGCCATGCTGCTCCAGATGGCTGCAGGGGGGTTTTGGACCAAAAATCTAACTAGAGCTTTCTACCACGCTTTTTCTTTTACAGGGGAGCGTGACCAGAAAGATACCAAGCTGTGATATTCTATTAACACTTCTAGATTGAGAAGATATAGACTATGGTTATTTTCAGTGTTAAAGTTAATGGGGGGGGAGAGAGAGAGAGGTGGATTTGTGTCGTCACCCAACACTTTAAATTTGATAGTCTATATATAGTGTCTCTATAATTGAAGTTCTCATATATTCCCTTTAAAAAAACGGAGGATGTAACGCATCCCAGCAGCAGTGAAAGTAACACATACACACACTATGAACGTACCATTCAAGGCACTGACACTCTTCAAAATCAACTAACACTTGTTGTGCCCTATGTGGAGACATGTCCCTTCATTCCTCCCTGCAGTTTCCATGTTTAAAGAGTACTTCTCTTGTTCTAACCTGCTGGGTTTACCTTTTGGCGGAGCAGACTCACTGTGCAACACAGCTGGCAGTGACACACCCGAGATTGCTCTCTTACATAATATATGATATATGCCATTTAGCAGACGCTTTTATAAAAAATGACTTAGTCAGGCTTGCATACATTTTTCGTATGGGTAAGTTTCGCTTACTTACCAGGTCCTGCCAAACAGCAAAGGGCCGTCGCTCCACAATCTTCTGGGCCTTCTTCAACGAGCAGCCGGCGATGAGGGACAGCTCATCCAGCGAGGCCTCCTGGAAGAAGAGCAGGATCTGGCCTTTGAGCGTGGATGTGCCCTCGTCCTCCGCCACAAAATCCAACTCGTCGTCCTCGCCCTCAAACTCGCTGCTGGCCCCCTCCCCGTCCTCGTCCTCCGAGCTGCTGGCCCTTTCGTAGGAGGCGCGCACCTTCCTCTCCGACGCCTCCTTCTTAGCCACGCTGGTCCCGTTAGAGAGCTTCTGGCTGGTAGAAGTCCAAGAGGAGGACGAGGAGTCAGGTCTAGATTCAGGTGCAGGTTTCTTGAACATCCATTTCAGAGCGGAAGCATTGCTTCGCTTGGCCTCCTCCTTGCTATCCTTAGACACCCGACGGTCTCTGCTCGGCTTGGCATCACTCTTTGCTTTGCTTGGTTTGGCATTGCTCTTGGCTTTCGGTTCCTTTTGCTTGACTTCAGGGGAGCTGCGTACTTCAGAGGCACTGGAGTCTTCATCTTCAGCGGAAGAATCAGTAAAAATGGCACATTGATGAATATAATGAGTACAGTACAAATAAATATAGTATATAGTGGTTGTAGCAGCATATTATCAGTGATGTTTCAACTGGGTGAGGACAGTGTCATCTCACCTGGGTCCGAGAACATGCGCAGCACCTCCAGGGCGTCATCCACTTTCCACTCATGTTCCTGGAGCACAGACCGGAGTTCCTATAGAGTGACAGACGGGGGCAGAATAAAACACTCTTCATTAAGATTTGGGTTCTCTCACCTGGAGTGTCATGATCATGTCCCTACCGAGGTGTGTGTGTGTGGTTGCCGTGGCAATGTCCGACGACAGTCCCCCTCACCTCCTTATCCTGGTCGGGGAACTTCCTCTGCAGTTTCCTGACCATGGCCTCCCGCCTCTCCCAGCTGGGCTCTGCTTCCTCCTCAGAGTCTTCAGTCTGGAGGATCAGACCGCAGTGAAGGTTAATACCGCCGAGAACACGCAACAGCACAATGCCTGCCTGGGGTGTTTTCATTAGTGCGCACCGTAGCAAAATGTTTTGATACAAAAACACGCCTTTCTTAATGGTCAAGTTCAGGTTAGTCCCTCCCAGTTTCTGCCTGTTTGGTTGCTAGTCCCACTCTTACCAGAGACGGTCTCCTCTTCTTACTGGGCTGCTGAATCACGTCGCTGTCTTGGGAACTGCTGGATCCATCCTGTTTCCTCTTTCGCATTGAGACTGGACAAACAATTGTGTCAATGTGTGAGGAGATACACACGCCAGACGACCAAACCCAAAAAACATTTTTAGAAGGGTTCTGGTTTGGATGTCTTTTTTTCTTCTTCATGTTTTACCAATGGCAGACAAAGGCCTATAACCATCATTACAAAGAGGTCTAGTCTATGTTGTCATGAGCGGAAGAAGACATGGCATAAGCATGGAAAACACTGGTCAAGCTGTGATTGGGGGGTGCGGTAGGAACAGGCTGCAACCTGCTGTCTATGATGGTAGTAAATGAAAGATACCTTTCTCACCAAACATCAGGCATGAGGCTACGGCACCATCCAAAGTGCTTGTGCTTTTAATCACCTAAAAACAAAGCAAAGTTAAACATATAGCTATGTGAATCCACAGAAACTGAGCAGCTGCCATCTTTGAGAGACTATACTATAGCTTGTGACATAAAAGTGATTATGACATTACCTCCAGCAGCTCCTTCCTGTCTCTTTGAGGGAAGATTTCCTGCAGTTTGGCCAGTCTCTCTTCCAGCTCCTTGTTCATTTTGTCTTCCTTATCAGATGTCTCAGTCATCTCTCTTACCTCTCCCTTCACTGATTTCTTGACAGGTTCCCTGAAAGAGAAAGAACTACAAGATTAGACTGGCATGTTAGGCTACACTTTATGGAATTCGCTACACCTTGAAGGAAGTCAAGGGGAAAATATACATCTAGATATTTCAGCTTAAGTCAGCTCTACTTACATCACCCTTTTTGTTAATTTATCACTCCTCGAGTCACTTGCCAAATCGTCAGAGTCACTGATGACATCTTCAAATACTACTCCTCGCCCAGGTTTTTCTTGGTTGGATACAGGTGGTGTTGTTGTTTCTTGGGCTGTATGTGCCACAGAAATATAGGCAAAGACAGTTTAGCAATCAGATGTCATTAACCCAGTGAGTCCCACCATAACGCTGGCGTGTTTTGGAATTCTAACCCCTTTTAAATAATTGTGTTTGAGCTACAGACTTCTGGGCTGTACCATTGGATTTGCATCTGTAGATACCAACCATTAGTCTGTGTGATTAACGGTAGCTATAGCAGTGTCTGTGAGACAAGAGCAGATACTGAAGGGGCCCGGGGTTGGGTTTAAAAAAGAAAAATGTCTGTATCATAGGAAATCCCAGGTCATAGTGTCTATAATATCTGTAATAAGCTCACATAGTTGCTGTCACAAACTCCAAACAGTTGTCACTGACTAGTTGGATATTCATTTCCCAGTGAGCAAACAATTTTTATACTTACAGCATTCATATAAATTCTTTCAGGTTTTTCTTTGGCAGACCTTTTTTTATTTATTTATTGACATTTGTCAATAAAACTCATGAATGCAACTGTTTATGTACAATGGCTTTGTGTTCTACTTGTAGCCTTGGTTGTCCTGAAAATAAAATGGTAAAACATTTCATTGTGAGGATACATATAAGGGTTGGATATGCAGATAAATGAAAAGCCGATTTTTGCTGGGGTCTAGGGACTGATAGGTTTAACTACCAGTTCCCCACCAAAAACATAGTTTAATTGGCTAACGGTAACTAGCTATCTAGCTAATGTTAATGTTAGCTGATGCCCAGAGAAAGTCACTGATAAAGCTAGCTAGCTGGCTGGCTAGTTAGTTAGTGTTGTTAGCTATTAAGGCAACCAAGCAAAGCAAGTCAATGGCTGTCACCTGTCAAACAGCCAACGTTAGCTACCTAACGTTACTAGCTAGCAAGGTAGATGTCAACAGTCAATGTCAGCAAAGATTATCGCCACAGATAGAACAATTCGTTATAAAAACCTTTGTTATAGGGGTGGCAGCTAGCTAACGTCGTTAGCTACGTTATGGCTGGCTAGTGGCTACTGCCATCAAGCAAAACATACCTGGTTTATTCTCCTTTTCCGACTCTGGACTTACGGAACCGCTGTATTTGTCCTGGTTTGATGTCGGTTTATTCTTGTCAAAACGAAACCGGTCTAAATTAAATATACTCATTTTCAAACGTCAAGTATTAAACCTTACACAGCTAGCAAGCAAGAGAGGTTAGCTCTTTGTCTCCGTACAAAATATTTCTTATTCTGGCTATCGAAAGCAGGCTAGCTACGATTACCAATGAATTGGTACGAATAACGTTAACTAGCAAGTCAGTTTGAAAGCGGGACTCTCAACAGTTTAAATATGTCAGTACTCAAGTTATCTAACGACAAACTCACCAATATTACATTTCAAAATACGTTAATTAATTTTGCTATACACATTAACACTATAGCTACAAAACCTAGCCATCTTATTTTCCCGCGAACTCACACTGCGGTGAAAGACTATAAAACGCTGTCTATTGGACAAGATTACTCAGGGATGGACCAATAGCAAATGAAAGACACTAAAATCGAGACCGGCTTTACACTTCCGGCACCATGTTACTGCTCGTAACCACAAATAGAAAAATGCGTTACCACATATAGAACAATGAGACAGATATTTCACCGGATGTATACATGTGAAGCATCCGCTTAGTGGTTCCCCTCACTACCAAATAAGGAAGCCCGCAGTGGGAGAAGATGGAACGAGATGGATTTTAGCTGACATTTTGCACGTTTTCTCATCGATGAAACGTTTGATCTCAAGACAGTTTTCTGTTCCCAAAACTACAATCTGTTATTAACAGAGTGGACGAAGTTTTGTAGACTTTACCCTTTGCAAAAATAAATGTAAAATGGCGTTGTTTAGAAGGAGTGCAAAGGCGAATTGGGTTATTGCACACAGGGCAGCAATAGTAATACCACAGATAGAACAACGAACCAGATATTTCACCGGATGTATAAATGTGAAGCATCCGCTTAGCATTTCCACTCACTACCAAATATGGTAGTGAGAGGAATGCCCAGTGGCCAGCAGTGGGAGAAGATGGAACAGAGATGGATTTTTGCCGACATTCTGCAAATGTTGTCATTGATGAAACATTTGATCTCAATACAGTTTCTGTTCCCAAAACTACAACTACAATATGTTACGAACAGAGTGGACTACGTTTAGTAGACTTTACCCTTTGCCAAAGTTTCAAAAAATTGCGTTGTTTAGAAGGAGTGCAAGGGCGAATTGGGTTATTGCATGGAATGCATGCTACAACGCTCCAATAGGTTGGCTCTACCCCCCTCGGTTCTTGTTCTGCCCACTATGACTAATTTGTTTCCATTGGAAACGACAGGCTGTGGTCTATCTTATGTTAGTTATAGACATATTTGGTAGTACAGCACCCATGAAGCAAATTCGAGTTAAGTGCCTTGCTCAAGGGCACATCAACAAATATCATTTTTTTTTTTACCTGACTACCTGCCACCCATCTATGTATCCCAACACATCAGAGATGAATAAATAGTCAGACTTTTTTAATGCTAATGTTAACCTGGCATATTTCAATATTTGCTAAGAATTTGAATATAGTTTTTCAATAATGAATTAACTATATAACTAGTTATCTAAAATAATACAATAATTACTGATTAATAAACAATGATTTTTATACAGCCCAGCCCTAAAGGTTTGAGCCTGTCCGCTAGGTGACAGCTATAATAACGGTCTACCTTCCTATAATAACAGAGCTACTTTTCCCTCCACCCTCATGCCAGTAGTGTCCACAGGAGGGCAACACATACAAATACTCTTACCTTGGGCTGGGGTGGATTCTTGGCTCATACATTTACAGGTGTGAACCACTCGTATTAATATCATCCAGATTACTCACAATAACACGTCACTATGGAACAGGCATAAGCTTAAAACGTATAGGCCTACATTTCTTTAGGTTCACCTTTTGTTCCTTGCACCTACTCACCTGTATTCAATTCAGTTGTTTTTCCAACTCTTGGACTTTGATGGGTTGAAATGCTGCCCAGTGCCCATCCAGCAACATTGGGAGAAAAACAACATACTATATGTACTGCTTTTCGACATCAATTTACCATTCTATTTTAACCAGGTTGCTGGTTCACAAGGATTAGATGTAAATAAATACTAACCTGCTTTGATGGCTATGTAATGCTGTTTAAGTAGCCTAGGTGTTTCATGTGTTGAAAAAGGCATGTACTCTTATAGCATAACATTGACTGGATGCATTACAATGTACAGTCCTGGCTTGTGTCAGCACAGCAGCGCCGTTCTGCCGCCACCCTGTCTCCTCTCCCCATCACTATGGAGACCCTATAACTTACACTACTGCCATGAAGACAATGGGCACACTGACATGGAGTCTGATCAGGGCCTTGACCCCACACAACGGGATGCCAAACCATGGCTCAAGTTTTGCTGCAGTCTCTCGGCTCACATATGAACTCACAGTCGCTCACCCTGTCTCTCTCTGTATTTACAACTTTTACTTTAAGTAACAGTACTCTCGTCTGGCTCTTTAAAAAGAGATGAATGCCTCATTGCTCCCACTGTCACCTCAAACAATAGATGGGAAAGCACAACAACACATTTACGTGAGCTGGCAGCCACTGTGTGTTAGCAGGTATGAATCCTTTATGGTTTGACCTTTTACCTCCTAGTCACCAATGCTTTTCAATAGAGACGGACAGAGATGCAGACCAGAGATAAGAGTAGCCAGGGAGTGGAGGTGGTTGATGAAAGGAATATGGGGGTTTGAAGAGAGTGTTTGGATTAGTGATTGTGTACATGATAAGACCCCATCTAAAGTTGGTGTACACATTGAGATTGGGGAGCCCGTTGGGAAAGCACTTTTCAAGGTTGACGCGATATATCCCAGTGGACTTGTCACTGTGCCTGTCACTATACGGTCGTCATGACGCCCAACTTGGCCGAGACCCGACGGCAGCAGGGAGCACCTTATCTCCGTGGCAACACGTCTGGGATTTGACCCACCGCCCTTCTGAGAATGCATATCACCCCTTCAAACCCCTTACTGGGAGAGAAAAAAATCATCAGAACATTAATTAACCAGTGCCTCTGACTATTACATCCAAAACCCAAGAGCTGACAGAGTGATGATATTCATGATGGGATTGATCATAATACTAATTATGGTAATGGAATATGTCAGTATATAATTTGCATCAACAGTTTAATATATATTCATCATGTGATGGATAAGATGTGCAGGCGAAGTAAACATACCTCTGTACCTATTATAATTTTTATGAATGATATTCTATTAGAGTTGTCATCCCACTGTGCAAAAACTGGTTGAATCAATGTTGCTTCCACATCATTTCAACCCAAAAAATCAATGTGGAAAACTGATTGGATTTACAAAAAGTAATCCATTTTTTTTACCCAACTTTTAACCTAAATCCAATGACATGGTGAAATGTTTTGTTGATTTCACGTTGAATTCACGTTAGCTGACAACTCAACCAAATGTAAATCAAAACTAGACGTTGAACTGACGTCTGTGCCCAGTGGGATGTCAACATTGAATACTGGTATGCTCTATGCAATTCATTGACCTGGAAGGGCCTCAAAAGTGCTTTATGAAAATATCAATATCAAAGTTAGAAAGGTATGATTAAGTAACAACATAAGGGGTAAAACTCAGCTATTATCAACAGGGGTGGTGACTGTCCTGTGAATTTCGCTATATCTCTCTCTCTGCCTCCATACCCAGTAGATGTGGGAAAGGGAGGTGAGTTCCCTGTGTCCCTCCGTGGCAGGCTAGGGTCGAATCCCGGCGAGGCCTGGTCCCGGTGGCACTGCCTGGGGACATTTTTTTAAACGGTGGGGTGGGAGTGCATGGAGTGGAGGGGGCACTGGGTACTACTGGGCCAATGTGGCAGCCAGTGAGGGGAGATGAAATCAACCCATCTCCAGGGTAAAGGCAGTGTGGGAAGAGAATGTGACGCTCCTTACCATGTCTCCTCTTTGTTGTCGCTCTGCTGCTAATATACTATGGGAATTCCCAGGGGGGAGAGAGGAGGGTGGGTGGGTGTAATGGGTGGGTGTTTTGGGGAAACACCTTAGGCTTATTAACTAATCATAACAAATGTGGATATGCATGCACATATGTAGGAAAAGATGCCAGTCAAACTGCAAAGTGCATAGTGAAAACATCTGTGATTGTTCATTAGTGCATTAGTGGAATTGTGCATTAGTGTCTGTGATTGTTCAATCATCTGTGATTGGGTATGATCTTGAATGGACTGCCAGGAGATATCATGCTCTTTCCCCCAACCTGTCACCATTATAACTACCACAACTGTCTCATAACTAATCTGAATTACTTACATGTACTACATGCATCATTTCAACAGACACTATTGTCAGTCTATGAAACATTAATTGTGGCTCCCAACAGTTAGATCAACAGTATTTCTCTGCCTACATATTTGTTCCTAGAAGGGCTGCTCTCTCAATTTAGCCCATCCACGCTACATTTATAGCTCAAGTCCAGGAGGTCAGTTTTGTTTAGTCATCATTCATTCATGTTGCTCACTGGAAAAGAACAGCATGAGCAAATTCCCAAGATTGTCAGAGTAGTGCTGAGCACCCAACACAATCCACTGAGGCAGAATGACTGATCCCCTGGTTTGACTTACATAATATCACTCAAAGCTTTGTCTCGCTTACATAGACATGGCCAGTATAGTACTTTAATACCTTTCAATTGTTCTATTTGCTTCCCCTAGTAAATGCCCCAATGCAAACAATATCCTGTAGTCGATTCAGATTTGATGTGTTCTACAAATCCTTCTGAATATGTCCTCCCCCTATGTATTAAATAGGTCAAATATTTGCCCAATTCTGTTGGTTTCATTTCCATGACGTCAGAGAGTATGCACATACGTTTGAAACTGTTATAGATACATTGGGGAAGTACATACGATTTGTGCTACACTTTCTTGTCGACCCCTCTTATATTAGCAACCTATGCTATCGCCTTCTTTCTTATATAGCTCAAATGTAAAATAAACCCAGCCTTAAGCCTCAGTATTACAGCCTAATGAGAGGACGTTACAAAAAATGATGTTTTCCTTCTTTAATTGATATGTTATTGGGAAAGAAAATGTGAGAGGGGAGAGGGGGGCTCCGGGGCACACAGACAGTCAGGGAGAGAATGAAAAACCCGTTAGTGCTGTCCCTTGCCCTCTTTGCTTTAGGGATTGCACAGACTGTGAAATGGCTGAGACGGGAATATGAAGATGGGAGCAACCCCCTACTGGCGAGGGCTGGTGGGCTTGTGTCTGCTCTGGGACAAGCCAGCGGGGGATGGGTGGGGAGGGGGGGTGACAGCAGCAGCAGGCAGCGGCAGAGGATATGTGGGAGAGAGGGGCTGACGCCACGGGGGCCGATGTCTGACATGACCCCGCTCAGCATGGCCCCAGCAGGCCACTGGGAGGCTATCGCCAGACCCAGGCCAGGTCAGTTGCCATGGAACACTATCCCCCCTGTCCCACTGTCTCTGTCTGTCTGTCTGAAGGACTTGACACAAACTCACTAACCTGCTTGAATATGAGTACGATTGAATACTAAGGTGAATCCCCTGTGTATGTGCACAAAAAAGGTTTGGTTCATGTTTCTCGTACAATTTGTAAGTCGCTCTGGATAAGAGCGTCTGCTAAATGATGTAAATGTAAATGTACATCAAAAACATTACTAAAAACAACACAGTCTGTCACAGCTTTGTATGTTTTCCATGATTAGAGGCATAGGGATTGATCAAAAGTAATTCTGCAACAATATGCTGTTGTAACATTCGAAAAAACTATAAACCTGTTGTTAATCTTGGCGTTTTCTTCCTGGGCAAGTCTTAACTACCAAATTCAACATCTTGCTAAGGAATTTTGTGGTTGAAAAAATATAGACTGATAAGATGGTAATTGTGATAGACACTGAGGCCAGAATTCTATCCCTAAGGCAGCACGCTGGATAGCCAACAATGCAGTTTTGAAAGATAATGTCATTTTAGGTCGAAAATGGAAAAAAAGGGTCAGATCCTTAAGAGGTTAAAAGCTGCATTGTCTACCACCTGCGATTTGATTGAACCCCAGCCTGAGTCATGTGAAGTTCATGTGAAGTTCATGTGAACGTACACTGCTCTTTGGTGTACGTGGAAGTGAAAGCTCCTTGATATTGTCCGTGTTCCTGGGTGTGATTGTGTCCTGCCAGTAGACCACAGAGAGGAAGTGGCACAGACACATTCACCCTATTATCACTCTTTCTCCAACACGTGTACCCCGCTCTCCCTCCTTCCCTTCTTCCCTCTTCCTCTCTGTCTCATGACTGTGCACTCAGGATAGGAATGTGGTCTTGGGGAGCATTTTGCTTCTTCTCATGCTTGTCCAGCAGACTTACCAGTCTCCTCTCCGCACCCCTCTCTTTTCTTGTCCATAGTCCACCGCCACCCTCCCTTCCACCCTCCATCCCTCTCTCCTTCCCTATTCACTGGGTCTCACTCTTCCCTGGACTGGGCCGTCACTCCTGATAAGTCACCACAAAGCCCCCACTGTGTCCCTGGCCTGTCCCCGGCTCCTCTAGGAGCAGCCGAGCGTGAGGCCGAAAGGAGGAGCCACTTATCTCTACCCCCCCTCCTTCTCCTCCACCTCCTCCTCCTACCTAACCCTCCTCTCATAGAACCTTTCCAGCACAATGGCCGCCTGCTTTTAATGCTGGACAATGACACTGCCGATCTGAATGGTTAGCCAGCCCTGTGCTCCACCCCCCCCACCCACTCACCACCCAGCATCCCCAGCAGCATGCATGAAAGAGACTCTAATGGTCCTTGTTAGCCACTTCAGTGGCTGTACTGATCCTCCTTATCTCCCCCATCAGTGTACCCAAAGATGGCTGCCGGAAGGAATGTCAGGGAGCCCAGGCAAAGGTCATGTTTTTATTCGCCCAATCGGCTGCAGTCTGATAAGACAATTTGTCAGGAGAAATCAGAGAGGGCTGAGGCAATCCGAGTTCACTGGTAGGATGCAGGTAACCTGAGGTGATTGAAGTTACAGGGTTAGTTGAGATCCTGTGAGGCTGCAGCTCTCTAGGTTTGACTCCGTGGGGGAGCAATGATATGTTTATGTGTAATGAAGGAGAAGAAGAAGAAGAAGAAGAAGAAGAAGAAGAAGAAGAAGAAGAAGAAGAAGAAGAAGAAGAAGAAGAAGAAGAAGAAGAAGAAGAAGAAGAACAAGAACAAGAACAAGAACAAGAACAAGAACAAGAACAAGAACAAGAACAAGAACAATAATACTTTATTAATCGATACGACACAGACATGTGTTTTCTGCTGGCCTCCGGTTGCTGGCCCACTTCTCTAACCTTCTCTAACTTCGAAGCTACCGCCAGTCTACTACACACTCTACTTTGGAGAATAGTTGATTGAATTGTCTCCATTGCTTCTCTTAAGCTTGCTTGCTGCATACTAATAAGATTGTCCTAGGATTAATGGTTATGAATTAGCTGTAAAGGAAGAAGAAAAATGGATGGGCACTTTATAAAGGTCTAATACTGTATAGAAAACACATAAAAAGCCTGGCTAACACTTTATTTTATTAATCCAAACCTTTTTAGTTCTGCATCACGAAACGTTCACAAATAGCTAAATGTGAAGATGTATTTGTAAATTTGTGTTAACAGTTGGTTCTGCTGAGTTCCTTTGACAGAGGGGTCACAGAAACTCACTACCATGGACCTGTGTTTGTGATGTGAGGTTTCTCCAGTCCCCACACCTACCCTGATCAGTATTCTCCCCCACCGGTGGGCTTCTCACATCAGCTCTAATCCAATAACAACAGCTCCAGCGTAGCGTCACCCAGGACCAGACATGTTATTCAGACCTGCCCGACTCAGCTCCTAATCGACGGGTTATTGTTCAATATAACATTTGCTGTGGGGAGGAAAATCTTTAGTGATGTGATTTTGTTGGCCCTAACCCAATAGGTTTCCGAAAGCTTTTCTTTTATTCTCTATCTTTCATCTTAAAACAAGGTGATGGCATTTTAATTTTCATTATTGTATTTCTCTTGATTTATTTATCCAACCCTTCTTTTGGTCTTCATGAACTGAGACACATATAGGTATTGGTCATTGAAATTGGCTTTATTTCTCTCCTAGGAATTGTAAGGGCTGCGGTTGGGGTTCAGATTTGATAAGGGGACCTATCACTGTGGTTCATTTGTAGTTGCCATACTGATGGAGTAATATTTGTGGTCTTTTTTGTCATGTGGTGATCCCTGATGATGAAAACAACTACATTTATAGATGTCAGTGAAGTCATTGCTTTTTTATTGATGGTCAATGGTAAAGTACTTTTGGGTTGCTGTGGACTGTAACATCTCAATCAAAGATTTTACTTAGAAGATACAGCAAAATCAAAGGTATAGTATTTGAATGTCCCATAAATAGAAACATTTTATCATTACTTTTAATAACTTAGAAAAATAAGGTAAAACGAAAATGTACAACACAATACATTATAGTGTGACAATGTGATATTTGTATATCTAGGACTAAATGGTATATTAAACATCTAACAAACCAAGTGTCAGAAGTATAACACATTTGTACTCAAGAAACCATTACAGAGTAACTGTAGCAGATTCAAAGAGTTGGTATTGTTAAGAAAGGATAATAGAAAAAGTGAACAACAGAGATACACTCCTATTCCCAGCGGTATGGTGAGTGGAGTCAGGAAAGGTGGTGGGACCAGTGCTATACTGGGGGCAGACACAGAGACAGGGGTAGACACAGCCTTAACAAGCTAATGAAACATGTCACTGTGTTATTTTCCGCCCCCTGCCTCAGCCAGCCCCAGTAAAAGGACCCCTGCCGCCAGGGCCCATTGTTGGCCCACTGGATTAGTTGAAGTCCCAGGGGTTCTGCTCCTTGCTGTCTCCATCCGTCACTGTCTCCTCAGACATGGTCCGAACACTCCTCACACACAGTCAAGCACACACACACACTCACACACACTCAGATCACACAGTCAAGCACGCACACACGCACTCGATCACACCGTCAAGCACATATACACAGTCTGCTAGCACTGTTAGGTACATGCGCGCACATGCCTCTACGGTGTGCCTTAACTCTCCCACACCAACACACATAGTGTAGTGTGTTCTCCCAAACTCACTTAGGTGTCATCGTCCTCTGACTCATCAGCACAGTGCACAAAGAGAGGTGGGCCTGGTCAGTATGCTCTGTCAGGTGGCCGATGGGACAGGAAGGCAGGCAGGCATCCTCTGTGTCAGGCCAGGCCAGGCCAGGCAGGGTGGACCCCAGTGGGCTCCTGGGAGAGGAATGAGGGGCACGCCCCCCGGGTCAGAGTTCCTGACACAGTCTCACACTCAGTGGTAATTAACTGGGGGCCTGATTGACAGCCAGTTCATCTCTCAGAGGAGAGGGGAAGGAGCTGTCTGTCTCGTAAGACCATGGATTCTTCAAGGCTGTGTCTGGGATGTAGTTTTACTAAGCATGGAATGAGTTTAAACATGAGTCACCAAATCAAAATAGGGTTGATTTGTAAATTAGTTGATTGGATATTATTGTTTGCTATGCCACCCTGTAATAGTCTTCATCTACCCCAGTAAATAGCTCTTATATTGTTTTAGAGGCAGAAGCCTCTCCACACGTTTGTGTCGTAAGGGCTAGATTTGATCAGATCCGCGCTAGCCAACATCCAGTAAATAAAGGGGGCATATAAGCAGACAATGAAAGCTCTTACAATATTCGATGATTACATTTCTCTAAAACAGGTTATAGGCTACATGTGCACCACCAAGTCAGAACAGTAGGCAAAATTAAGAGGGGAAAATATACCACATTATTAGGGTGAGGCACATGGGCTACTAACAGCTTACTACACAACATACACTTAGTATTACTATCTTAACTACAGTTGAAGTCGGAAGTTTACATACACTTAGGTTGGAGTCATTAAAACTTGTTTTTCAACCACTCCACACATTTCTTGTTAACAAACTATAGTTTTGGCAAGTCGGTTAGGACATCTACTTTGTGCATGACACAAGTAATTTTTCCAACAATTGTTTACAGACAGATTATTTCACCTATACTTCACTGTGGGTGAGTGGGTCAGAAGATTACATACACTAAGTTGACTGTGCCTTTAAACAGCTTGGAAAATTCCAGAAAATGATGTCATGGCTTTAGAAGCTTCTGATAGGCTAATTGACATCATTTGAGTTAATTGGAGGTGTACCTGTGGATGTATTTCAAGGCCTATCTTCAAGCTCAATGCTTCTTTGCTTGACATCATGGGAAAATCAAAAGAAATCAGCCAAAAAAATTGTAGACCTCCACAAGTCTGGTTCATCCTTTGGAGCAATTTCCAAACGCCTGAAGGTACCACGTTCATCTGTACAAACAATAGTACACAAGTATAAACACCATGGGACCACGCAGCCATCATACTGCTCAGGAAGGAGACACGTTCTGTCTCCTAGAGATGAACGTATTTTGGTGCGAAAAGTGCAAATCAATCCCAGAACAACAGCAAAGGACCTTGTGAAGATGCTGGAGGAAACGGGTACAAAAGTATCTATATCCACAGTAAAATTAGTCTTATATTGACATAACCTGAAAGGCCGCTCAGCAAGGAAGAAGCCACTGCTCCAAAACCACCATAAAAAGCCAGACTACGGTTTGCAACTGCACATGGGGACAAAGATCGTACTTTTTGGAGAAATGTCCTCTGGTCTGATGAAACAAAAATAGAACTGTTTGGCCATAATGACCATCGTTATGTTTGGAGGAAAAAGGGGGTTGCTTGCAAGCCGAAGAACACCATCCCAACCGTGAAGCACAGGGGTGGCAGCATCATGCTGTGGGGGTGCTTTGCTGCAGGAGGGACTGGTGCACTTCACAAAATAGATGGCATCATGAGGAAGGAAAATTATGTGGATATATTGAAGCAACATCTCAAGACATCAGTCAGGAAGTTAAAGCTTGGTCGCAAATGGGTCTTCCAAATGGACAATGACCCCAAGCATACTTCCAAAGTTGTGGCAAAATGGCTTAAGGACAACAAAGTCAAGGTATTGGAGTGGCCATCACAAAGCCCTGACCTCAATCCTATTGAACATTTGTGGGCAGAACTGAAAAAGTGTGTGCGAGCAAGGAGGCCTACAAACCTGACTCAGTTATACCAGCTCTGTCAGGAGGAATGGGCCAAAATTCACCCAACTTATTGTGAAGCTTGTGGATGGCTACCCGAAACGTTTGACCCAAGTTAAACAATTTAAAGGCAATGCTACCAAATACTAATTGAGTGTATGTAAACTTCTGACACACTGGGAATGTGATGAAATAAATAAAAGCTGAAATAAATCATTCTCTCTAATATTATTCTGACATTTCACATTCTTAAAATAAAGTGGTGATCCTAACTGTCCTAAGACAGGGAATTTTTTACTAGGATTACATGTCAGGAATTTTGAAAAACTGAGTTTAAATGTATTTGGCTAAAGTGTATGTAAACTTCCGACTTCTCCCTGACATATTACATCAGTTATGCAGCAGCACACAATACATTTTTGGACTCACCTTGTTGTGCTGTGCTCACTTGAACAGGAAGGTGGCGCGGCGGTCCTTCGTGGGCAAATTTTGTCATCAAACTTTGTCATCAAAATCTGGCATTCTCTGGATTTATGGCGCTTTCAAGACAACTGGGAACTCGTAAAAAAAACAAGGTCAAATCATGATGACGTCAGTGATCTTCAAGTCGTAGCTCTAGAAAGAGGCCAAAGTTCCCGACTTAAAATTCCAAGTTGGAAGACAGTTCAAAACTTATTTTCCAGTCGGACCTATTTTTTTCCCGGGTTCTCAGTTGTCTTGAACTCACTGAAGTCAGCTTTCCCAGTTCAGAGTTAACAGTTGTTTTGAGCATGGCAGAAATCATGCTGGATTGACAGCATGGCCAATGATGAATGTTTATCATTTTAAGCTTGGAAAAGAGACCCTTGAACCCAGACTTGGGACCACACAGCCACTCCACTGAATAGAAAAGTGATTGCTTTGCAATGCTTTGCAAGTGATTGCAGCCACTAATTTCTTCCAAACCACTCATTGTTGAATTTGCAAATTCCAACTTGTTGTGTAATGTTTATGTCCAATGGCCGATGAGCACCAATACATTTTATTTATAACTTCTCTTCATTATTTATATTCATATGACAAGGATTAAAAAGGGGGGAGGGTAAACATGTGGGGCTCAAAACAGGCTCTGCTCCACCTGCCCTGAATGACGGGTCGCCACTGGTTGTCACTGACTCATGTTTATTGTCCGTGTTCCTCCCACTCATTTCTTTTGTTGGACACTATTTCACACCATTGTTTTTCAGTCATCTCTAAACAGGGTTGTGCTGAAACCCAGAATTCTAACACAATGCACATTTTTCACTTACAAGTCTACGTGGAATCCTTGCTCTTCTTGGTGTAACTCAGTTTCAGCAATTCTCTTTATTGATTTTACAGTTGGAACACTGCAAATAATTCTACACCGATTTCAATGAGAATTGGAGAGAGGATCTGATCCTCATCAGTAACACAGCTCTGTTTCAGATAGCATGTTCACCTTTGAAGAATGCACTTAAAAGGGGGAAATCTGTGGATTTAAATGGTGTGTTTTTCCTTGATTCCAAGGGGCGTTTTCTCTAGCAGCACAAAGACAGCCGGATCAGATTGCGCAGGCGCATTCACCGGGCCACTTTGTTTTCAAATGGTTTTGTTAGTTGTGACACTGCAGACATCCAACACCTTCCAAGAATCTGAACTGTAAAAAGCTCTTGTTCTCTCCTGCAGGTAACCCAGAAAGGAGCTGTGGAGGGAGCAGAGGCCCAAGGCAGTGCATCAGCAGCAGCATCAGTCCTAGCTAACTTCCCCTTTGTGTTCCTCCTCCCTCCAGGGCAGGTAGGGATCCTGGAGCTTAAGCAGCTTAACACAGCAGGATGAGCCACCTCAGTACCATCTGATACTGGGCTAAACCCTGGGCTTTCACATGTTCCACTCAGCAGGTCCCTCGACCTCTGACATTTACCAACAACTACACTGACCCACTGATCAACAGGTGTACACAACCCACATGTACTGCACTGTACTGTACTACTCCCTGTGTAGATAGAGAGGTTGAATAATCATGGGCTGTACGGTTGACAACACATCAGCACACAAGCGCTATAGGGGCCAGGATGTCAAGCGTAGACACATAGGCTGTGCATCAGGGAGCGGGGTGGAGGGGGGGGTTTACACAGACAGAGACGAAAGGGGACCAGGGGTTCAGGCAGGGAAAGAGAATCCGCTACATTAACCTTCCCCACCACTGCCAGAGCCTTTCTGCACTCCTCTTTCAGCACGACCCAAGGGAGGGTAACTCTGAGCCTGGCCCATTCTCCCAGAGAACTTTGATTTCCTATTAGGTTCCTTGCGTGGAGGGGGGACATGGCCATCTCACGTTCGGCGGCAGGCCCTGGGCAGGACAATGGCCAGCCTCGGCCTGGATACAGGGCCTTTGTTAAGGGGGCCATTTATTGCCCTGTCTCCCTGGCAGCTAAAGGCCCTCACATCACATGCTCATCCCCAAAGTGCACACTTAGCCCGCTCACTGGAGTGGCAGGGGGACGGGCAGGGGGACAGCAAGGGATGGCAGGGGAGGGACACAGACTGGGTGTTCTGTCTGTATGCATGGGGAAATGCACCCCTATGAGGAGTCTGGGTACTTTTGGACATGTTGGTTATCTTTCAATTACTAGTTTCAATGTATCACATGTGGGGTTCGCTAAGGACCGCCTACTCTCGGAAGTACCAATCAAAAACGTCTGTTGGAGAAAGACAGGTTGAGTGGCGAATGAGGTGAGACCCTCCCTTCCATAAAAGGAGCAACTCTCATGAATAGCCTTGACTCCCTCCCTTCACTGTCTGATGATATAGTGTCAGGGGAAGGCGAGTTTGGGGATGACGAGGATGATGATGGGATCAATCTCACCGGATATCCCTCACCGGGACCCAGCACCGTTCCTCCGGACTGTACACCTCCCACTCCACGAGGTACTGAAGAGCCCCCCACCCGATGCCTCAAATCCATGATGGAACGGACACAGTACGCCGGGGCCCCGTCAATGTCCAGAGGAGGTGGAGGGACCTCCCGCACCTCAGACTCCTGGCGTGGACCAGCCACCACCGGCCTGAGGAGAGACACATGAAACGAGGGGTAATACAGTAATCAGGGGGAAGTAATAACCTATAGGTGACCTCGTTGATTCTCCTCAGGACTTTGAACGACCCCACAAACCGCGGGCTCAGCCTCCTCGCTGCCCGGATGTACTCCAGGTTACGGTGGTTCGTCCAGATGAGGAAAGGGTGCTTCGCCCCTTCGAGCCAATGCCTCCACACGGTCAAAGCTCGGACAACAGCCAACAGCTCCTGATCACCAACGTCGTAGTTCTGCTCCGCCGGGCTGAGCTTCTTAGAGAAGAAGGCACAGGGCGGAGCTTGGGTGGCGTGCACACGCCTATCCCTACCTCAGAAGCATCCACCTCCACTACGAACGGTAGTGATGGATCGGGGTGGGCTAGTACTGGGGCTGAGGTGAACAGACCCCTCAGTTTCCTGCAGCAGACCAGCAGAGCCGGGATGGCCCACCCTTCAACAGAGATGTAATGGGAGCTGCGAACTTGCCAAAGTCCCGGATAAACCTCCAATAGTACTTGGCAAAGCCCAGAAAGCGCTGCACCTCCTTAACCGTGGTGGGAGTCGGCCAATTACGCACAGCTGAAATGCGATCCCCCTCCATCTCCACACCTGAGGTGGTAATGCGGTATCCGAGGAAGGAGACGGACGGCTGGAAAAACATACACTTCTCTGCCTCGGCATAAAGGTAATTTTCCAACAGTCGGGCCAGCACTTTGTGAACCAGAGACACATTCTCGGCGCGCATAGCGGAATACACCAGAATGTCATTGATGTAGACCACTACACCGTGACCAAGCATGTCCCGAAACACCTCGTTCACAAAGGACTGGAAGACAGATGGAGCATTCATCAAACTGTAGGGCATCACCAGGTATTCATAATGCCCCGTGGTTGTGCTGAATGCTGTCTTCCACTCATTCCCCTCTCGAACACGCACCAGGTTGTACGCACTCCTGAGATCTAATTTGGTGAAGAAGCGCGCCCAATGCATTGACTCGATCACTGACGGAATGAGAGGGAGAGGATAACTAAATCTTACCGTCTCCTTGTTCAGTGGTCGATAATCAATGCAAGGGCGCAGACCACCATCTTTGTTCTTCACAAATAAGAAACTTGAGGAGAAGGGTGAAGTGGAGGTACGTATATACCCCTGGCGCAGGGTCTCGGCGACGTATGTTTCCATAGCAACTGTTTCAGCCTGCGACAGGGGGTACACATGACTCCTGGGAGGTACAGCGTCTACCCGGAGGTTTATTGCGCAATCCCCCGCCCGATGAGGTGGTAACTTGGTAGCCTGCGTTTTAGAGAACGCGTGCGCCAAATCGAGGTATTCGGGGGGAATGTGCACGGTGGAGGTACTGTCTGGACTTTCCACCGTGGTTGCACCAACGGAAACACCTAGACACCTACCCTGACACTCTCGCGACCACCCCGTGAGAACCCTCTGCGGCCATGAGAAGGTGGGGTTGTGGAGTGCTAACCAAGGGAGACCTAATACCACAGGGAAAGCAGGAGACTCAATAATATAAAAAGTGACCTGCTCACAATGAATCTCCTGGGTAATCATGGTGACTGGTGCAGTAACCTCCTTAACAAACCCGGAACCTAATTGTCACGGTTTCGGCCGAGGCTGCTCCTTCTCCTTGTTCGGGCAGGCTTCGGCGGTCGTCGTCCCCGGAGTACTAGCTACCACCGTTCGATGTTTCATGTTTGTTTGGTTTTGTCTGTTTGTACACCTGTCCCTTGTTAGTGTTTGATTTTGTTTCCTATTTAGTTATCATGTGTTGGGTCAGGTGTTATGTGTGATTATTATTGTCAGCTGTTGCTATTGAGGAGTTTCCTCTCTCGTGTTGTTAGTATCGAGAGTCCGCACTGCGTGCGCCTTTTCTTGTTTTTGCGCACTGTTGTTTGTGTGCGTAATTTGTTCTTGCCTCCCGGTTGGGTTGGCAATGCACCTGTTTTTGGATTACTAAAGTCTGTTGACGAACACCCTTGTTCCTGCGCTTGATTCCCTGCACCACATCCACACGCAGCGTTCTGACACTAATGGTCAACTATCAAGTGCTCTGATGGGGAGTGGAATGGATAGGGGAACCAATGAAATGCCTAGCCCGTGTGAAAATGCCCTATCCATAAAGTTCCCAGCTGCGCCTAAATCGACTAGCACCTTACACTGGGGAACTACCATGTGATCGGGAAAGTAGATGGGTAGGGTACAGTGCGCAGCAGAGGGCTCTGAACGAGTGTGAGTGCCCTGCCTGCCGCCTCCAGACCCAAAAGAGCACTGACGACAACGTGTGGTGAACTGTCCCTTCGTGCCACCAGTGTGACACTGTCGCTGTCGTCCTCCGCTCTCTCGGATGGTGGTTCCACCCAGCTCCATCGGCTCGGGATCTGAGTTGGCCGGGGTGGGAACGGGCAGACCCCTTCCAGGATGTCCTCTGGCTTCCAGCAGGTTGTCCAAACGAATGGCCATGTCCACCAGTTGCGCGAAGGACAACATGGTGTCCAGGCAGGCTAGCTCCCGTTGGACATCCTCCCGCAGATGGCACCGGAAATGGTCAATAAGGGCCCACTCATTCCACCCGGACCCCGCTGCCAGAGTCCGAAACTCCAACGCGAAGTCCTGCGCGGTTCTCGTCCCCTGCCTCAGGTGGACCAGCCGCTCACCCGCCTCTAGAGCGAACTTCCTGTAGTTCTCCAACACGGCTCCTCCTTTGTTCCACACCGCGTTGGCCCACTCCAGGGCTTTCCCCAAGAGGCAGGAGACGAGGGCGGACACCTTCTCCCGCTCCGATGGGGCCGACCTGATGCTGGAGAAATAGAGCTCCAGTTGAAGGAGGAATCCTTGGCAGAGCGCCGCCGTCCCGTCGAACTCCCGTGGTCGGGATATCTGGATCCCTCCGGGTGCTGGGGTGTGGGTGGCTGGATCCAGCTGGTCTTGACAGATCGGGTCCTCTCCTCTCCAGGCGTTGGAAGACCAGAAGAACCCGATCCATCGCTTCCCTCAAGATGGCCAGCATCGTGGAATGCTCCTGGACCCGTGCCACGACTCCAGGCATGCGGTCCTCTCCCG
Organism: Coregonus clupeaformis; assembly: GCF_020615455.1. Taxonomy (NCBI): domain Eukaryota; kingdom Metazoa; phylum Chordata; class Actinopteri; order Salmoniformes; family Salmonidae; genus Coregonus; species Coregonus clupeaformis. Next base: position 9,053,867 of record NC_059209.1, read on the forward strand.
CTGACTCCATACTTCGGGTGGGTGATTCTGTGAGAGTGTGATTTCAAGGAGTCAGGCGCAGGAGGGTAAATCACCGAATACAGAGTTTATTCCGTAGGAAACAGTTACGCTGGATAGCGTCAACAAAATACAGGCACACGGGGAACAATAGCCCCGGAAATACAAGGTACGGGTAGCTCAACCGAGCTACACTCAACTCACAAATAACAATCACCCACAAGGACAGTGGCTAGTAAGCCGGTGACGATGAATGCCGAAACCTTCCCGAACAAGGAGGGGAGGCAGCCTCGGCGGAAGTCATGACAACATGACAAACAGATATGGGACCAGGTTACCAGCATTCCACAGTAACAGTTCCCCAGGTGTTGCTATATAGCGGTTTTAGAGGGGGAAACTTGAACTACAGGACTTGTGAATGTAATGTTTGGCCAATAGAACAATTGAGGTGATAAAAGCTCATTCAACTGGAGGCAATTAAATCCAATGAAGGTATTGCATTTCTTACTTGTCTTGAATAGGCTGTACTTTCCAAAAGTTTAGTCAGCCAATCCCAATATGGATGTCTACATCCCACATGGAGAGATAAGTGTTAATCTCAGGAATAAAGTCGTATAGCTTAGTTGCCATAATAAAAGCACAATACAAATTAATATTATACTGATTTGTCTGGCATTAGAGGACCATGAGGCCATTAAATGAAGTAAAAAATGTAGTTGTTTGGAGAAAACTATCATTCACAATAGTTATGCTAGGTAAATTCTTTAACAAAGACGGTCTGTCTTTGGAGTGGTTGTTTTTTGTGTTCTTAATTCCTCTTTCCCGTTGTAGGTTACTACTCCACCATTGTATTTCATTCATAGGGGGACACTACACATACAGAATTCATATATGATGTTGAATTCTCAATATCAGCTAATAACAAATAATAACCACCAGGCATCGTATCATATCAATGACAAAATTCCATTTGGATTGGTGCATTGGTAGCCAGGAATGTTAGTAAGACACTAGACTTAGTGAAAACTTTAGGTTTCGTGTTCTTGTCAAAGTTCACAGAGTACAGTCGTGGTCAAACGCTTTTGAGAATGACACAAGTATTGGTCTTCACAAAGTTCGCTGCTTCAGTGTTATGAGATATTTTTGTCAGATGTTACTATGGTATACTGAAGTATAATTACAAGCATTCCATAAGTGTCAAAGGCTTTTATTGACAATTACATTAAGTTTATGCAAAGAGTCAATATTTGCAGTGTTGACCCTTCTTTTTCAAGACCTCTGCAATCCACCCCAGCATGCTGTCAATTAACTTCTGGGCCAAATCCTGACTGATGGCAGCCCATTCTTGCATAATCAATGCTTGGAGTTTGTCAGAATTTGTGGGTTTTTGTTTGTCCACCCGCCTCTTGAGGATCGACCACAAGTTCTCAATGGGATTAAGGTCTGGGGAGTTTCCTGGCCATGGACCCAAAATGTCGATGTTTTGCTTTTCTCTAAGGACCATGCAAGGTTGTCACCAAACTGTTCTTGGATGGTTGGGAGAGGTTGCTCTTGGAGGATGTATTGGGACCATTCTTTATTCATGCCTGTGTTCTTAGGCAAAATTGTGAGTGAGCCCACTCCCTTGGCTGAGAAGCAACCCCACACATGAATGGTCTCAGGATGCTTTACTGTTGGCATGACACAGGACTGATGGTAGCGCTCACCTTGTCTTCTTCAGACAAGGTGTTTTCCCGGATGCCCCAAACAATCGAAATTAATCAGATAAAATGACTTTACCCCAGTCCTCAGCAGTCCAATCCCTGTACCTTTTGCAGAATATCAGTCTGTCCCTGATGTTTTTCCTGGTGAGAAGTGGCTTCTTTGCTGCCCTTCTTGACACCAGGCCATCCTCCAAAAGTATTCGCCTCACTGTGCGTGCAGATGCACTCACACCTGCCTGCTGCCATTCCTGAGCAAGCTCTGCACTGGTGGTGCCCTGATCCTGCAGCTGAATCAACTTTAGGAGACGGTCCTGGCACTTGCTAGACTTTCTTGGGCGCCCTGACGCCTTCTTCACAACAATTGAACCTCTCTCCTTGAAGTTCTTGATGATCCGATAAATGGTTGATTTAGGTGCAATCTTACTAGCAGCAATATCCATGCCTGTGAAGCGCTTTTTGTGCAAAGCAATGATGACGGCACGTGTTTCCTTGCAGGTAGCCATGGTTAACAGAGGAAGAACAATGATTTCAAGCACCACCCTCCTTTTAAAGCTTCCAGTCTGTTATTCTAACTCAATCAGCATGACAGTGTGTTAACGAGATAATCACTGACATGATGTCAGCTGGTCCTTTTGTGGCAGGGCTGAAATGCAGTTGAAATGTTTTTTGGGGGATTAAGTTCATTTTCATGGCAAAGAGGGACTTTGCAATTAATGGCAGTTCATCTGATCACTCTTCATGACATTCTGGAGTATATGCAAATTGCCATCATCAAAACTGAGGCAGCAGACTTTGTGAAAATTAGTATTTGTGTCATTCTCAAAACATTTGACCACGACTGTATATCCCAATAAATCAATGTCCTCAAAATGGGTAATCTTGGCCAAGTGAAGAAGTCTAGGATTGCATAGGAACTGTAGAGCTTCACATCTGACTCAGGGTCCGTGACCTCCCAAGAGAGCACTGATCCCTTTGACTTTTCATCGTGACACCATTATGTCTATTATGTTATGTTCCTATACCTGGAATACTACACATACTGTATAACCACTATGAGTTGACGTGTATCTCTGTCACCGTTCACATTTCACACATTTCACAATATCAACCCACTTTCCTAGAGACACAAACATGGAATATCATAAGAGGTGCCTATTAAAACAGTGGTCTTTATAACAAGTGAGTGCATGTGTGGGACCATGGGATGAGAGCCATGTGAAAGAGCATGGGCGAGAGGGCGAGGTAGACAGACAAATAGAAGGAGTCCCGGGAGAATGATTGATTGACATGAGCAGTGAGGCGGTACTGATCTCTACGGGAGCTCCCCCTGGAGATGCAGGATGTGGCTTGGCCTGATGGTGTGAAAACAGAAGGACTATAGCTATAGCACTAATCTGAGAGGAGGGGGGATATAAGGAAGGGTAATGTACTCCAAGCAAGAAAGTCAATGCTTTGAAATGTCTCACGTTAAAAAGGTAGACTCTTTATCAAGGAATCTCCATCAAACCGGCAATTACTAAAAGAATGCTTGAAGAACCATTTTGAAATCTGTCTCATGTAAACGTTTCGGCTTAAATGGAGGGATAGAAAATTATAATTGTTATAGACAAGATTCAACCTTTTCGAACAAGATTTTAAAAGTTACACTCACCAGACAGTTCATTAGGTACACCCATCTAGTACTGAGTCGGACCCCCTTTGCCTCCAGAACATCCTGCATTATTTGGGGCATTCTACAAGGTTTCAGAAACGTCCCACATGGATGTTGGTCCATGCTGATGCGATGGCATCACGCAGTTGCTGCTGATTGGACGCCGGTAATCCCAAAGTTGCTCTATTGGGTTGAGGTCTTGGGATTGCGCAAGCCACTCAAATAAACTGAACTCGCTGTCATGTTCCAGACAATGTTTTTCCACTCCTCAGTTGTCCAGTGTTGGTAATCGCATGCCCACTGGAGCCACTTCTTCTTGTTTTTAGCTGATAGGAGTTGAACCCGGTGTGGTCGTCTGCTGCAAAAGCCGATCCGTGACAAGGATCAACGAGTTGTGTGTTCCGAGATGCCGTTCTGCACACCACTGTTGTACTGCGCCGTTATTTGTCTGTTTGTGGCCTGCCTGTTTGCTTGCACATTTCTTGCCATTCTCCTTCGACATCTCTCATCAACAAGCTGTTTTCGCCCACAGGACTGCCGCTGACTGGTTGTTATTTGTTTGTAGAATAATTCTCAGTAAACCCTAGACACTGTCATGTGTTAAAAGCACAGGAGGGCGTCCGTTTCTGAGATACTAGATCCGGCGCGCCTGGCACTGATGATCATACCACGCTCAAAGTGGCTTAGGTCACTCGTTTTGCCCATTCTAACGTTCAATCGAACAGTACCTGAATGCCTCGATGCCTGTCACGTGACGTGACACACTGTCTGTTGGAGCGATCAATTTTCGTGAACGGGTGCTATATATATATATATGCTATTCTCTTACAAAAAGTTTTAACCATTGATAAAATAGCATTATCGTTACAACATTGTTTCTTCATATAATTGAGTCAACTACAGGATTCTGAGAATACTCCCACCAAGTAGCCTAAAGCTAATTAGATAAGTTTTCCTTTCTCTGTATGTATCAGAGGGGAAGTGGCTTGGTGTAGATACTGTTATCTTATTGACATCTTGTGTCTGAGTAGGGGGCGATGTAGTTTAAGAACGCCATACAGGCATTGTCAACAGATACAGACCATCACTGGGCTGTCCTTCTGAGTCACATTTCTGTATGGGTGACACCTCTGTATTAATGGAAATAAAGTGTACCCAAACACATTTCAGCCCAGCTTGGACGAAAAAGGGGAATCAGGTGCTCGACTGAGGGACTTGAAAATCCCAGAAACATTCCTTACCCCAGGACACTTCAACGGGTGACTATCCAGGTAAAGAAGGAGCACTCTGTATCTTCAAAGATCTGTTATTTATTGACGGGACATATAAACAGGCTTATGTTTCGGCGTAATCACCATCATCAGAGCCTTGGGTAGGAAAATGATGGGAGGCACCTATGCCTGGAACATGTCAATCATGGCTAGTGGGACATGGTGCAAATAGTTGTTATGTGTCCAGCAATTTTTCCTTTGAGCACACATTTCGTCTGTCCAATGTATTAGTTTACTACAATTGATGATTTCTTGTATTCCTTGCCTCTGTTTTGATATAATATTTTTTTTTGTCATTTAGCAGACACTCTTATCCAGAGCGACTTACAGTTAGTGCATTCATCTTAAGATACACTACATGACCAAAAGTATGTGGACACCTGCTCGTCAAACATCTCATTCCAAAATCATGGGAGTTAATATGGAGTTGGTACCCCCTCCACTCTTCTGGAAAGGCTTTCCACTAGATGTTGGAACATTGCTGCGGGGACTTGCTTCCATTCAGCCACAAGAGCATTAGTGAGGTCGGGCACTGATGTTGGGCGATTAGGCCTGGCTCGCAGTCGGCGTTCCAGTTCATCCCAAAGGTGTTCGATGTGGTTGAGGTCAGAACTCTGTGCAGGACAGTCAAGTTCTTCCACACAAATCTCGACAAACCATTTCTGTATGGACCTCGCTTTGTGCATGGGGGCATTGTCATGCTGAAACAGGAAAGGGCCTTCCCAAAACTGTTGCCACAAAGTTGGAAGCACAGAATTGTCTAGAATGTCATTGTATGCATTAGCGTTAAGATTCCCTTCACTGGAACTAAGGGGTCTACCCGCACAATGAAAAACAGCACCAGACCACTATTCCTCCTCCACCAAACTTTACAGTTGGCACTATGCATTGGGGCAGGTATCGTCCGCCAAACCCAGATTCGTCCGTCGGACTGCCAGATGGTGAACTGTGATTCATCACTCCAGAGAACGTGTTTCCACTGCTCCAAAGTCCAATGGCGGCGAGCTTTACACCACTCCAGCCGACACTTGGCATTGAGTATGGTTATCTTAGGCTTGTGTGCGGCTGCTCGGCCATGGAAACCCATTTCATGAAGCTCCCGACAAACAGTTATTGTGTTGACGTTGCTTCCAGAGGCAGTTTGGAACTCGGTAGTGAGTGTTGCAACCGAGGACAGATTATTTTTATGCGCTACGTGCTTCAGCACCCGACAATCCCGGTCTGTGAGCTTGTGTGACCTCCCACTTCACGGCTGAGCCGTTGTTGCTCCTAGATGTTTCCATTTCACAATAACAGCATTTACAGTTGACCGGGGCAGCTCTAGCAGGGCAGAAATGTAACGAACTGACTTGTTGGAAAGGTGGCAACCTATGACGGTGCCACGTTGAAAGTCACTGAGCTATTCCGTATGGCCATTCTACAGGCAATGTTTTTCTATGGAGATTGCTTGGCTGTGTGCTCAATTTTATACACCTGGCAGCAACGGGTGTGGCTGAAATAGCTGAACCCACTAATTTGAAGGGGTGTTCAGATACTTTTGTATATGTAGTGTAGCTAGGAGGGACCACATATCACAGTCATAGTAAGTAAATGTTTCCTCAATAAAGTAGCTATCACTAAAGTCAAAGATAGAAAGAAAATACAAAAATAGGTGAAGTGTGAGTGTTATTTCCTCCTATGGGGTGTCAGGATAGAGAAGAGCTTGGACTGGGCTGAGCGGGAGCTGCCCTCCCATAGGGGTGGGAGGGCCATGAGACCATAGGTGGCAGAATGAAGTGCTCGGGATGGGGTGTAGGGTTGGAGCATAGCTTGAAGGTAGGGAGGGGCAGTTCCTCTTGCTGCTCTGTAGGCAAGTACCGTGGTCTTTTAGTGGTGCGAGCTTCGACTGGAGTGTGCGGAGGAGCGGGTTGACATGGGAGAATTTGTTAAGGTTGAACACCAGGTGGGCTGCAGCGTTCTGGATAAGTTGCAGGGGTTTGATGGCAAAAGCGGGAAGACCAGCCAACAGCGAGTTGCAGGTGTCCAGACGGGAGATGACAAGTGCCTGGATTAGGACCTGCGCCACTTCCTGTGTGAGGTAGGGTCGTACTCTACGGATGTTGTAGACCATGAACCTGCAGGAGTGAGTCACTGTTTTGATGTTTGCAGAGAACGACAGGGTGTTGTCCAGGGTCACGACAAGGTTCTTTGCACTCTAGGAGGGCGATACTGTGGAGTTGTCAACCATGATGGAGAGGTCTTTGAGCGGGCAGGCCTTCCCCATGAGGAAGAGCAGCTCCATCTTGTCGAGATTGAGGTTGAGGTGGTGGGCTGACATTCAAGCTGAAATACTGTATCTGCCAGGCACGCAGAGATAAGTGTCACCACCTGGATGTCAGAAGGGGGAAGGAGAAAAGTAGTTGAGTGTCATCCGCATAGCAATGATAGGGGAGACCATGTGAGGATATGACGGATCCGAGTGACTTGGAGTATAGAGAGAAGAGGGCCTAAAACCGAGCCCTGGGGGACACCAGTCGTGAGAGTACGTGGTGCCGACACAGATCCTCTCCATGTCACCTGGTAGGAGTGGCCTGCCAGGTAGGATGCAATCCAAGAGTATGCAGAGCCTGAGACGCCCAGCCCTCAGAGGGTGGAAAGGAGGATCTGGTGGTTCACGGTGTCGAAGGCAGTGGATAGATCTAGGAGGATGAGAACAGAGGATAGAGATTTAGCTTTGGCAGTGCGGAGAGCCTCAGTGACACAGAGAAGGGCAGTCTTGGTTGAGAGACCCTTCTTGAAGCCTGACTGGTTAGGGTCAAGAAGATCGTTCTGAGAGAGATTGCGAGAGAGTTGGTCAGAGACAGCACCCTCAAGTGTTTTGGAAAGAAAAGAAAGAAGGGACACCGGTCTGTAGTTTTTGACGTAAGAGGACTCAAGTGTTGCTTTCTTAAGGAGAGGAGCGACTAGGCATTTTGAAGTCAAATGAGACGCAACCAGTGGTCAGGAATGAGTTGATGAGGGAAATGAGGAATAGGAGAAGGTCTCCAGAGATGGTCTGGAGAAGGGAGGAGGGGATGGTGTCGAGCGGGCACTAGTCGCAGAATTTCATCTGGAGAGAGAGGGGAAAAAGAGGTCAAGGCGTATGGTAGTTATGTGTGATTGCCCATCCATGTGGTAGGCCTACCCTTTGTAAAACACCAAAAAGAAGACGCCCAGTCTGGACAGGACCAAAAAAAGAATTCCAAAAGACATCGGCGTCGGTCCGTGCTTACTGGGGTGTAGCCTACCATGTCAGCCCGCAATGGAATTTTATGAATGCCCATCCATGTGGTAGGCCCACCGTTTGTAAAACAGGCCGTTGCACAGTGGCAACAGCTGATTGGCTGAATACCCGGTGGTTGGCGTTGCCAACAAAGCAGCATGACATAAATATGATTATAAATGTTTAACTACCGGTAGTTTCTTGAGAAGATATATAAAGCGATCTGTGCATTTCAACAACAACATAAATACACCTATTTCACTTTTGCATGTCATAAACTGAATGACCACTGCTGCAAATGCTGCCACTGTTTTGAACAGATTAGATTATACTATTTGAACGAGGAGGCAGCTCATGTCACAAACAAACGAGTCCACCAGGGAGAACACAACAAACTGGGAATAGCTAACCAACATCATGTCACAAGCATGATGCGCTAGCCAGTTAACTTTTATTCTTAAATTCCGAGTTAGTCAGATAATGGTTTAGAAAGACTTGAAATTGGCATAGGAGCTACCTAGCTAGCAAGCTACCAGCTAACTATAGCTAGCTAGCTGCGTATCAAAGGTAGATAAATTGTTAATTTGACCCAAAAATCACCCAAAAATGTCTCTATGTTTCTCAAATTTACTGTAGCTGGCTAATTAATTTCACCATGCTTTGTGATACACTCTGTTTAATGCTGTTTTAGTCCACACAACATGTCGCTGTCCTTTGACTCTTGTTTGATGTAGTTGTCCAGTTTATCAGGTCCCAGGCTACTAAGACTGTTATGATTATTTATTTACAAGTTAATAACAATTAGCCTTTTGCTTTAGCGCCATCTGTAACTGATAGAGCAGATCTAGCCTCACATGCGGAATTAAGTCGTCTAGCGCGAGAGACTCATCATTGGGAGGGAGATTAGACCAGACCCAGAAGTTCTGACTGAACGGTTGCACATTTGAGCGCCCCAGGACAGTCCATTTCCTTTGTGCTGTTAAAATATATGCTATGAAATCCTACAATTTCATTGGGGCAGTTCCCCCTCATAGTAAATAGCTGGCAAATCAATCCAAGCAATGTTCACATGGCCTATGCGCCCACGGAGGCGGAGCTGCTGCTGCTGCTGGCAGTCACTGAGGGGCAGAGTAGTAAGTAACTGAACAACTTGTTGTGAACAATATATTTTTGAAATAGGAAAATGTACACATTTACCACATTTTTATGAGCATTTAAAACATAATCCATGAATTATATAATATGTGTTTAAAAAATATACAGTACCAGTCAAAAGTCTGGATACACCTACTCATTCCAGGGTTTTTCTTTATTTTTACTATTTTCTACATTGTAGAATAATAGTGAAGACATCACAACTATGAAATAACACATATGGAATCATGTAGTAACCAAAAAAGTGTTAAACAAATCAAAGTATATTTTATATTTGAGATTCTTCAAATAGCCACCCTTTGCCTTGATGACAGCTTTGCACACTCTTGGCATTCTCTCAATGAGCTTCACCTGGAATGCTTTTCCAACAGTCTTGAAGGAGTTCCCACATATGCTGAGCACTTGTTGGCTGCTTTTCCTTCCCTCTGCGGTCCGACTCATCCCAAACCATCTCAATTGTGTTGAGGTCGGGGGTTTGTGGAGGCCAGGTCATCTGATGCAGCACTCCATCACTCACCTTCTTGGTAAAATAGCCCTTACCCAGTCTGGAAATGTGTTGGGTCAGTGTCCTGTTGAAAAACAAATGATATTCCCACTAAGCCCAAACCAGATAGATGGGATGGCGTAACGCTGCAGAATGCTGTGGTAGCCATGCTGGTTAAGTGTGCCTTGAATTCTAAACAAATCACCAGCAAAGCAAAGCAAAACAAAGCAAGTCTCTTCTTATTATTGGTGTACTTTAGTAGTGGTTTCTTTGCAGCAATTAGACCATGAAGGCCTGATTCACACAGTCTCCACTGAACAGTTGATGTTGAGATGTGTCTGTTACTTGAACACTGCGAAGCATTTATTTGGGCTGCAATTTCTGAGGCTGGTAACTCTAATGAACTTATCCTCTGCAGAAGAGGTAACTCTGGGTCTTCCATTCCTGTGGTGGTCCTCATGAGAGCCAGTTTCATCAAATCAAATCAAATGTTATTGGCCACATGCGACGAATACAACAGGTGCAGACATTACAGTGAAATGCTTACTTTTATTTATTTGCATTTATTTTTTATAAAAAAAGTAAAATAAAACAACAACAAAAAAGTGTTGAGAAAAAAAGAGAAGAAGTAAAATAAAATAACAGTAGGGAGGCTATATATATATAGGGGGGTACCGGTGCAGAGTCAATGTGCGGGGGCACCGGCTAGTTGAGGTAGTTGAAGTAATATGTTCATGTGGTAGAGTTAAAGTGACTATGCATAAATAATTAACAGAGTAGCAGCAGCGTAAAAAGATGGGGTGGGGGGTGGGGCAGTGCAAATAGTCCGGATAGCCATGATTAACTGTTCAGGAGTCTTATGGCTTGGGGGTAGAAGCTGTTGAGAAGTATTTTGGACCTAGACTTGGCACTCCGGTACCGCTTGCCGTGCGATAGCAGAGAGAACAGTCTATGACTAGGGTGGCTGGAGTCTTTGACAATTTTGAGGGCCTTCCTCTGACACCGCCTGGTATAGAGGTCCTGGATGGCAGGAAGCTTGGCCCCAGTGATGTACTGGGCCGTACGCACTACCCTCTGTAGTGCCTTGCGGTCGGAGTACAAGCAGTTGCCATACCAGGCGGTGATGCAACCATTACATTTACATTTTAGTCATTTAGCAGACGCTCTTACCCAGAGCGACTTACAGGAGCAATTAGGGTTAAGGGCCTTGCTCAAGGGCACATCGACAGATTTTTCACCTAGTCGGCTCGGGGATTAGAACCAGCGACCTTTCGGTTACTGGCACTACGCTCTTAACCACTAAGCTACCTGCCGCCCCAGTCAGGATGCTCTCGATGGTGCAGCTGTATAATTTTTTGAGGATCTGAGGACCCATGCCAAATATTTTCAGTCTCCTGAGGGGGAATATGCTTTGTCGTGCCCTCTTCATGACTGTCTTGGTGTGTTTGGACCATGATAGTTTGTTGGTGATGTGGACACCAAGGAACTTGAAGCTCTCAACCTGTTCCACTACAGCCCCGTCGATGAGAATGGGGGCATGCTCAGTCCTCTTTTTTTTCCTGTAGTCCACAATCATCTCCTTTGTCTTGGTCACGTTGAGGGAGAGGTTGTTATCCTGGCACCACACGGCCAGGTCTCTGACCTCCTCCCTATATGCTGTCTCATCGTTGTCGGTGATCAGGCCTACCACTGTTGTGTCGTCGGCAAACCTAATGATGGTGTTGGAGTCGTGCCTGGCCATGCAGTCATGGGTGAACAGGGAGTACAGGAGGGGACTGAGCACGCACCCCTGAGGGGCCCCCGTGTTGAGGATCAGTGTAGCAGATGTGTTGTTACCTACCCTTACCACCTGGGGGCGGCCGGTCAGGAAGTCCAGGATCCAGTTGCAGAGGGAGGTGTTTAGTCCCAGGATCCTTAGCTTAGTGATGAGCTTTGAGGGCACTATGGTGTTGAATGCTGAGCTGTAGTCAATGAATAGCATTCTCACGTAGGTGTTCCTCTTGTCCAGGTGGGAAAGGGCAGTGTGGAGTGCAATAGAGATTGCATCATCTGTGGATCTGTTGGGGCGGTATGCAAATTGGAGTGGGTCTAGGGTTTTTTTTGGATAATGGTGTTGATGTGAGCCATGACCAGCCTTTCAAAGCACTTCATGGCTACAGATGTAAGTGCTACGGGTCGGTAGTCATTTAGGCAGGGTATCTTAGTGTCCTTGGGCTCGGGGACTATGGTGGTCTGCTTGAAACATGTTGGTATTACAGACTCAGTCAGGGACATGTTGAAAATGTCAGTGAAGACACTTGCCAGTTGGTCAGCACATGCTCGGAGTACACGTCCTGGTAATCCGTCTGGCCCTGCGGCCTTGTGAATGTTGACCTGCTTAAAAGTCTTACTCACATCGGCTACGGAGAGCGTGATCACATAGTCATCCGGAACAGCTGGTGCTCTCATGCATGCTTCAGTGTTGCTTACCTCGAAGCGAGCATAGAAGTGGTTTAGCTCGTCTGGAAGTCTTGTGTCACTGGGCAGCTCACGGCTGTGCTTCCCTTTGTAGTCTGTAATAGTTTTCAAGCCCTGCCACATCCGACGAGCGTCAGAGTCGGTGTAGTACGATTCAATCTTAGTCCTGTATTGTCTTCCTGTTTGATGGTTCGTCGGAGGGCATAGCGGGATTTCTTATAAGCGTCCGGGTTAAAGTCCCGCTCCTTGAAAGCGGCAGCTCTACCCTTTAGCTCAGTGCGGATGTTTCCTGTAATCCATGGCTTCTGGTTGGGGTATGTACGTACGGTCACTGTGGGGACGACATCATCGATGCACTTATTGATGAAGCCATTGACTGATGTGGTGTACTCCTCAATGCTATCTGAAGAATCCCGGAACATGTTCCAGTCTGTGCTAGCAAAACAGTCCTGTAGCTTAGCATCTGCGTCATCTGACCACTTTTTTATTAACCGAGTCACTGGTGCTTCCTGCTTTTGCTTATAAGCAGGAATCAGGAGGATAGAGTTATGGTCAGATTTGCCAAATGGAGGGCGAGGGAAAGCTTTGTATGCGTCTCTGTGTATGGAGTAAAGGTGGTCTAGAGTTTTTTTTCCTCTGGTTGCACATTTAACATGCTGGTAGAAATGAGGTAGAACGGATTTAAGTTTCCCTGCATTAAAGTCCCCGGCCACTAGGAGCGCTGCCTCTGGATGAGCGTTTTCCTGTTCACTTATGGCCTTATACAGCTCATTCAGTGCAATCTTAATGCCAGCATTGGTTTGTGGTGGTAAATAGACAGCTATGAAAAATATAGATTAAAACTCTCTTGGTAAATAGTGTGGTCTACAGCTTATCATAAGATACTCTACCTCAGGCGAGCAAAACCTCGAGACTTTCTTAGTATTTGATTTTGTGCACCAGCTGTTGTTTACAAATATACACAGACCACCACCCCTTGTCTTACCGGAGTCAGCCATTCTATCCTGCCGATGTAGCGTATAGCCCGCTAGCTGTACAGTGGGGAAAAAAAGTATTTAGTCAGCCACCAATTGTGCAAGTTCTCCCACTTAAAAAGATGAGAGAGGACTGTAATTTTCATCATAGGTACACGTCAACTATGACAGACAAAATGAGAAAAGAAATTCCAGAAAATCACATTGTAGGATTTTTTATGAATTTATTTGCAAATTATGGTGGAAAATAAGTATTTGGTCAATAACAAAAGTTTCTCAATACTTTGTTATATACCCTTTGTTGGCAATGACACAGGTCAAACGTTTTCTGTAAGTCTTCACAAGGTTTTCACACACTGTTGCTGGTATTTTGGCCCATTCCTCCATACAGATCTCCTCTAGAGCAGTGATGTTTTGGGGCTGTCGCTGGGCAACACGGATTTTCAACTCCCTCCAAAGATTTTCTATGGGGTTGAGATCTGGAGACTGGCTAGGCCACTCCAGGACCTTGGAAATGCTTCTTCAAGGCCACTCCTTCGTTGCCCGGGCGGTGTGTTTGGGATCATTGTCATGCTGAAAGACCCAGCCACGTTTCATCTTCAATGCCCTTGCTGATGGAAGGAGGTTTTCACTCAAAATCTCACGATACATGGCCCCATTCATTCTTTCCTTTACACGGATCAGTCGTCCTGGTCCCTTTGCAGAAAAACAGCCCCAAAGCATGATGTTTCCACACCCATGCTTCACAGTAGGTATGGTGTTCTTTGGATGCAACTCAGCATTCTTTGTACTCCAAACACGCGAGTTGAGTTTTTACCAAAAAGTTCTATTTTGGTTTCATCTGACCATATGACATTCTCCCAATCCTCTTCTGGATCATCCAAATGCACTCTAGCAAACTTCAGACGGGCCTGGACATGTACTACTGCTAAGCAGGGGGACACAGCAGGATTTGAGTCCCTGGCGAGTAGTTGTTACTGATGGTAGGCTTTGTTACTTTGGTCCCAGCTCTCTGCAGGTCATTCACTAGGTCCCCCGTGTGGTTCTGGGATTTTTGCTCACCGTTCTTGTGATCATTTTGACCCCACAGGGTGAGATCTTGAGTGGAGCCCCAGATCGAGGGAGATTATCAGTGGTCTTGCTATGTCTTCCACTTCTCTAATAATTGCTCCCACAGTTGATTTCTTCAAACCAAGCTGCTTACCTATTGCAGATTCAGTCTTCCCAGCCAGGTGCAGGTCTACAATTTTGTTTCTGGTGTCCTTTGACAGCTCTTTGGTCTTGGCCATAGTGGAGTTTGGAGTGTGACTGTTTGAGGTTGTGGACAGGTGTATTTTATACTGATAACAAGTTCAAACAGGTGCCATTAATACAGGTAACGAGGGGAGGACAGAGGAGCCTCTTAAAGAAGAAGTTACAGGTCTGTGAGAGCCAGAAATCTTGCTTGTTTGTAGGTGACCAAATACTTATTTTCCACCATAATTTGCAAATAAATTCATTAAAAATCCTACAATGTGATTTTCTGGATTTTTTTCTCTCAATTTGTCTGTCATAGTTGACGTGTACCTATGATGAAAATTACAGGCATCTCTCATCTTTTTAAGTGGGAGAACTTGCACAATTGGTGGCTGACTAAATACTTTTTTTCCCCACTGTATGTTGTCCATGTCGTCGTTCAGCCACGACTCTGTGAAACATAAGATATTACAGTTTTTAATGTCCCGTTGGTAGGATAACCGTAATCTTAGGTCATCCAATTTATTCTCAAATGATTGAAGATTGGCTAATAGGATTGATGGGAGAGGCAGTTTACTCGCTCGCCGTCGGATCCTTACAAGGCACCCCGACCTACGTCCACGATATCTCCGTCTCTTTCTCATGTGAATGATGGGGATTTGGGCCTTGTCGGGTGTCTGTAGGATATCCTTTGCGGCCGCCTCGTTGAAGAAAAAATCTTTGTCCAATACGAGGTGAGTAATCGCTGTCCTGATATCCAGAAGCTCTTTTTGGTTATAAGAGACGATGGCAGAAACATTATGCACAAAATAAATTACAAATACCGTGGAAAAACACACATAATAGTACAATTGGTTAGAGGGCTGTAAAACGGCAGCCATCTTCTCTGGCGCTTGATGGTTTTTGCGACTGCACTTGAAGAAATGTTCAAAGTTCTTGAAATGTTCCGTAATGACTGACCTTCATGTCTTAAAGTAATGATGGACTGTTGTTTCTCTTTGCTTATTTGAGCTGTTCTTACCATAATATGGACTTGGTCTTTTACCAAATAGGGCTAACTTCTGTATACCCCCCCTACCTTGTCACAACACAACTGATTTGCTGAAACGCATTAAGAAAGAAAGAAATTCCACAAATTAACTTTTAAGTGTGCAAAGCTGTCATCAAGGCAAAGGGTGGCTATTTGAAGAATCTCAAATATAAAATATATTTTGATTTGTTTAACACTTTTTTGGTTACTACATGATTCCATGTGTTATTTCATAGTTTTGATGTCTTCACTATTATTCTACAATGTAAAAAATTTAAAAAATAAAGAAAAAGACTTGAATGAGTAGGTGTGTCCAAACTTTTGACTGGTAGTGTATATAAACAAACAAAAAAATCACAAGTGGGGCTCCCCTAACGCCCTAATGGGCGGGCCGCTGCTGTTTATGCAACTGGCCAGTGGCCTATGTCTCCGTGCGCAATACCTTCCGTCTAGCCATGCTTAGTAACATTTTACATTTAAGTCAAGAACCCAAAGCGCTTACCGCTATGCTACCTGCCGCCCCTAGTTCGTTGCCACTCTTCAATATGACATAAATCGCGTTCCCCAACTCTCTCCTAATGTGGGGTCACCTTTTTCGTTTGGAGGTGAATGGGAGATCTTGGAAAGAGAAAAAGAGGGCTAGGACATGTATCTCTAATTGGAAATGGGAGGGAAAGAGGAGGGTGGGTTGCCTGTGCACGGAGCTGAAAGTGATACCCTTGTCCGTTCCAGCCTGCCCCACTCTGGCCTGCTCCACCCTGTGGATACCTGAGAGTGGGGGTCTCCTGGGAATTGGACTAGGGGGAGGCTTTCACTGGCAATGAAAGGGAGTGGAATCAAATACAAGAAAACTCCTACAATATACAGTATCCCTCCCCAGAGCAGGGCGACCAGCTGAAATATTATCTGTACAGCCACTGTACAATGGGGAAGGACAGAGTGAGTGCGAGGGACAGGCACTGCTCTGCTCTCAACCTTATCACTGTAATGAGTTCAAGCTATTGTATGCAGGGAATCTGGAAGATCTTCTTGGGACTTTAAAGACACACCAGTGTTACAACAAAATCTCCAACAGATTTACTACAGGGTCATTCAGCTGCCTTCTCTCTTCAGATCATGTATACTTTTGTAGAGTGAACAATTTCTGTGCTCTGATTGCAATTATGGAAGGTGGGAGCATTTACACAGACAGGATCCATGAAAAATGATATGATCCCAAACCGTTTCTAGTTCCTCTGACTGTGTAGGTGGTCTCATTGATGTAATTCAAGGACAATAATGTTATCTCATCGTTCAACATATTCAGACAGTTTATCAGACTTTTGGGATGGATATGGCATTTGCATTTCCATTTTTGTGTGTTGCACTTACGTTCAGTAGTGTCTATGAATCACATGATTATGAAGGCATAAATGTATGAAAGAGTATATACTTTTGTTAAATGTATGTAGTTCTGTCCTTGTGATGTACTTGTCTATTAAATTATGTATTATGTTATGTTTTATGTTTTGTGTGGACCCCAGGAAGTGTAGCTGCTGCTTTAGCAGTACCTAATGGGGATCCTAATAAAATACTAAATACTAAATATGGTGATGGACATTCCTGCAGCGTAGCTAGCAATGCGTCATCTATTATAGAACATAGGCTTTATCAGTGAGGTCTTTGTCACCCATCAGGTATGGGTTACTCCCCAGGTTTGCATGTGCATGTATGCTTTGTACATTGGTCTACTTGGCAACTATTAGAGGTTAGGTGTGGAGAACATTGCTTGCCTTTGGTGTCAAGTGTGTGGGTGGGTGCGTAGGCTGTCCCGTTTGGCAACACATGACCCCACTGTCCTCACCCAGGTCAGACCTTTTGACTTCCGGCTCAGAAGGAGTTCCCTCGTGTTCAAAGGTGTGAGAGTGGAAAAATGCCTCTTGCGCAATCACTTCCAAATTGATGGGCTCCTTTTTCACGTCCCCCCAGTCAAACTGCACTCCGTTACATCTCTGAAGGGGTGCTGCACGCTCGAAGTAAGCCAACCCCTGTGGAGGTCATAATGTGTCAAAAGAGTAAATAGCTATACAGTTGAGGTGTTTCCTATATGGATCGGATACATACATACACACACATACACACACCCGCACACACAAAGCGTGTAACTGATGCTTACAGAGCATTGAGAATGGGGATAATTGGGCTTACCATTGTGTGCTTTTGAATAGGACGGTTACCCAAGAAGCCTCATGTTAGTCCATGTACATTTGCTTTGAAGGTGGTAGACACAAAAAGACAACCCCAGTAAGAGCAATGTCTGGTAGACCCTGATTCAACCACTAGTGTCTTTAATGCACAGAGACAAATGGACATACGCTACATCACCGTCCAGAAACGTTAAGAAGTGTGTTTGGGCTAGGCTCCACACAATGGTAACCACAGCAGGGCATCATTCATCAATATCTATCAAAATAGCTCATCTCTTTTGAAACATACACTGAGTATACCAAACATTAGGAACACCTTTGGGTGGTGGACAATTCTTGATATAAACGGGAAACTGTTGAGCGTCAAAAACCCAGCAGCGTTGCAGTTCTTGACAGAAACCGGTGCGCCTGGCACCTACTACTATACCCCGTTCAAAGGCACTTAAATGTCACCCTCTGAATGGCACATATAAACAATCCATGTCTCAATTGTCTCAAGGCTTAAAAATCCTTCTTTAACCTATCTCCTCCCCTTCATCTACACTGATTGAAGTGAATTTAACAGGTGACATGAATAAGGGATCATAGCTTTCACCTGGATTCACCTGGTCAGACTATGTCATGGAAATAGCAGGTGGTTTTAATGTTTTGTATACTCCGTGTATATTTAAAGAAGTAATCCACTATTGGTAAATCTATTTTAGGACTGGCAATGCCTTAGCTTCAATACCCTCTGGTCACCACTCTCCTGATATATTCCCTCCTATAGCTCAGTTGGTAGAGCATGGAGCTTGCAACGCCAGGGTTGTGGGTTCGATTCCCACGGGGGGCCAGTATGAAAAATGTATGTACTCACTAACTGTAAGTTGCTCTAGATAAGAGTGTCTGCTAAATGACAAAAATATATTGCAGAACTTAGACAAACATAAAGCCATTTCCATGATCTATCACCTGCAAACATTTGAAGAGCTGCCTCAAGAAAACATGGTTTACGTTGATAATAACAGACAACAGACCTGGTGTTCTTCGGAAGTCAATGCACTATTCACGCCTCTTATTCATTGGCTCATGTGACCGTCTGTATTATTTCCCCCACCCTGCTTAGATAACAATCTTTTAAAAGGACACAAAGCAGTCCCCATATCTCAATATGCTTGCAGGTGTGTGAATGGCTCCACACAAGCACTCCACACTCGCCCACACTTAGTATGGCAGCCATTAATATTTCAATAGCAGCACTTACAGGTGAGCTGGACCAGGGTGGCTGTGTGACAGGCGCTCTCTACGTGGCCAGCTGCCTTATGTGGACGTGAGTGAGGGCTAGGCTATGCTAATTCAGGGACCATAGACACTTGATGCTGCTCTGCCGCTCTACACTGCAACAGTTCGATGGAAAGAATATCACCACAATATCATGATTTATAGATAGATATTTTTCATACGTGTCTTGTCCCTCTGCATGTTGCTGTAGCTTCGTCGTTTTCCGTCCCCCTCACTCTCTCTCTCTCCCTCGCTCTCTCTCTCTCCTAGTCCTGTGTTTTGTCGCTGTTTCTTTTAACCCCTTGCTCTCCTCTCTCCTTGAGCAGATGGGGAGTACAGCCCAGTTCTAGCCTTTGTTTTGGAGTCCCCAGAGAGTACTAGCTTTTTGGACTGCTGAACTCTCCATATCTCATACAAAATTCAAGGGCCTCTCTTTTCATTTTAGAAAGCCATGGAATGCACTTGCTTCTGAATCAGTTTGAATTACATTTTGGCAAGTTGCTTGGACTGTTATGGGACAGTATAATTGCACATGATATCACTCCTCAATGCTGAAGGAGAGAATATTATTAAATATTAGTACTTTTATTCTTCCAAAGACAATATTTATTCATTGGAAACTTCAAAAATGATATGTTTGGAGTCAACAAAGAAAATTAGCCTACCTCTAAGCTGGAGTAAGAGAAACAATGCAAGTGCAATGTTATGATTCTCATAATAAAATTTGAGGCTCTTTTTAATTATGCCATTACACTTGTCGGTGGCAAGTGCAACAAGAGTTTATTATAATTTCGCTGCCTCTTTTAACACTTTAACTGTAATCACTTTTACAAAAAATAAAAGGTTTAAAAAAAGGACTAATAAAGTTACAGTAATGGTAGCCACCAATAATCACCCATCAACTTTGCTACCATTCATGTATGGCTATAGACAGACTGATAGAGAGTGTGACTGTGACAGCATGCAAAAAGTGAAATGATGCTGTTGAAACATGATGGTGCACGTGAAGCCATAGGATACTTGTACGAGTGTTGCGTCTCGGGTTCTCTCCTTGCCCCACCGTTACGCAAGAAGGGTATGGCATGGCTGTTTTTATTTTTCATAACGCCCACATCTACATTTTTTATGAGAGTGAAACCTCAACCCATCTTGTCTCCCAGCTATTTTGAATTGACATGATATCCAGTGCTGGCTTTCGCTTTTTTGGGGTCATAAACGAAATTTGGTTTGGGGGGGGGGTCCCCAAAAAAATTGCCCTCTTGGTGAGGGGGCACGCTCTACACATTTTGCCATTGGGCAGAGAGTCAATGTTGCAATTTTATGTCAAATTTCATGCAATTCAACAAAAACAAAACATGGGGCAGAGACAACTTTTGCAGTTTTAAAGCTAATTTTCTACAATTCTACACATTTTGCCATGGGATGGAGCGAATTCTTTGGAGTTTAAAAGCAAATTTCCTGCAATTCTACACATTTTGTCATGACTTATGTCATGTTAATTACATCTGAGTGAGAGTGATTAACAAAATCAATGGGGGCCCATGGAGGACAGGACCCCTGGGCACATGCCCTGCGTGCCCGGTCGGTATTCGGCCATGATTACTACAATGGATACCAAGCGAGCATTTGGCCTCCCTTAAAAAAAAAGAAGTATAAAATAATAGCCAATCAGCATTGAGCTAAACTGTGTGAGCTTAGCTTTGAATAGTCCTGGCACATTAAAAAAAGTGTCAGAGGAAGCTAGTTTGGATTTGTCTTCACACCAATCACATCAGAAGCAAAAAATCATTGACAGAAAAAAATTGAATTGTTGCATTTCGTTGTGTCGTTGTCCTCCGGTGGCTAGCTAGCTAGCTAAAAACATCCCTTTCCTAAATTAGACATGGATGGAGATTGGGATTTGGACTTGTGGTTTTACTTAGGCCTAATTCTCCGTACTGGCCAATGATTATAACAACGATTCTGATCCAACCATAAATTGTGCCCCTGGCCTGAAAGGATGGAAGTTCAACACGTAGCTAGATGTAGTAGGCTAATGTTAACTAGCTGGCCTGGCTCATCATTGCCCATGAAAGGAAGTTAAGCTAGTGAGCAAGCATTTTAGCCAGGTAGCCTAGGACAACAAAAACTAAAAGCATGTACTGTATGAAAGAGTCATAGACCGGCAACATGATAGAGGAGGATGGCATTGGCGTTTCTCTACAAGTAGGGTGAGTCAACATGTTATTTTTACTTGCATGCACGCACACACACACACACAGAAATTAGTACCATGGACAACCACATCATATTTAGCTTACATTGATTGGACTAAATAGTTGTTGGTATCTTTTAGTTGTCACTGCATTAGACTAAGCAGAGGTGATTAGATTATGTTGAAATGTTGAATTGGAAGTAGTGCTGGAATAGTGGAGGCAGCGCCTGTTTTCTTTGCGACTTGCGGTAACTCTCTGTGGTTCTAAATCAATAGTTGTTTAGTAGTCTGAATAGTTGTTTAAAATGTCGGAAACATTAACTTGCTTGACCATGCTGTAGGTCATGTAACTGTTAGTTACATGCAATATGTTTTGTGGACTTCACTGGACAGATGTTGCACTCCGGTTTTGTGATGAAACAAAGGTGTGGTTGAATTTATTTTGCCACAGTATCTTCTTATTGTCTCGGCCTTAGGCCTATATATCACGGTGTCGAGGCATATGAACTAACAGGTTATAGAGCAAACAATGCAATTATCACAACACATAGGTTGTAATATGGCTTTTTTCTCTGGCTTGGCTTCCCCAGTGATTTTACCCACGCACCGGTACTGCTGGCTAGACTAACTTACAAATCTATATAAAAATGGTTTGCTGACATGGCTAATTGAGTGACTGTCAGTGACTCACAAAACAAGAGAAAAACTGCACAAACAACCAGATTTCAAACTTGCACCATGTGTATTATACCATTCTAACTCTCAACAGTAAGTTAAGACCCTGACTGAGTTCCTAAAAAATACATAAATGGAGATAGTACCCACCTGGCACACACTGGTTGAATCAACGTTGTTTCAACATAATTTGTCAACGTATTGTGACGTTGAATCTATGTGAAAATACATTGTATTTGAAAAAATACATAAATGTAAAGTGTTGTTTTGAGGGTGAAATTTCAAACACAGGATTATGTCATCATCGTAACCAAAATTAAACATAGACAAAACGTCAGATCTTCAACATTATATCCACTATCACTAGGCTGGGCAAGCCCTCCTACTGGAGAATTAATCTATCTACAGCTACCCTTTAGTCTCCCATCCAGGGTTTTAACCAAGCCCAGCCATGCTATTTGTCACTATTACCTATGTTCTATAGTGAGAATGATTTTTGAGAGATCTCCACTTAGAAACTAAATAGATTCACTGTTGCTATCGAAGTCATTCGATAGCATTCAAAGGGTAGGTTTAACAGAGCAAATGAAATGTGACCATAATTTACCACTCATATATCATCAATGATGCTATTTAGCCCTACCTAGCATTTGCAAAGTCATCAACAGCTATTGTTTCAATTCAACCCAGAATTCAACTAAACATAGACAAAACAGTAGGCATAGGGTTTCAAGTTCTGGTTGATCTCAAATGTAATTTAGTGATATTGAATTGTGTTTGGTGGTCAACTCAACCAAATATCAACATTTGAAGGAGATGTACCTTCTGCTTGGATTGTTCCATCTGTGCCACTGACTTAGTCTGGCTTTAATTCCAGTCTACAAATTAATAATTGATATGTTGGATTCAGGTCTCCATCTCAACCAAACATATAAGTTAAATAATAGGACTGAATCAAATAAAACATTATTTAAAGTGCATTTAAAGTTTGATTTGATTTAGTCCTATTCTTTAACTTAGATTTTTGGTTGAGATGGAGATGTAAATCCAACACATCAATCATTAATTTGTAGACAAACCAGAATTAAGTCAGTGGCACAGATGGAACTATCCAAGCTGAAATACAATAAATGGCCTATTAACTTGTAGACAAGTTAACAAATTATATGTTGGATTCACGTCTCCAACTCAACCAAAAATAAAAGTTAAAGAATGGGATTATGCCAGTGGCTCAGATGGAAATATCCAAGCAGTAGATAAATGTCCTGTACATTTTGGTATTTGGTTGCTTTGTCAACCAAACACAATTCAATATTACTTTTGTAACACAGTAAATAGCATAAAGTTAAGGCTATCTTACAAACCAATGTAACATTCAACCTTAAAATTAGTAACACATCCATGGCCACATTTTGAGGTTACTGTAACTATAAATGAATTATTATGTAATCGTGTAAAGTGTGCAGGTTCAAGATTGCATGCATAGGTTATTGCAGGTCTGTGGAGATCTTCACAATTGCTTCTGTGTAGAATATCGAATGGCATTGATCACTTGCACCATGCACTTTTAAGTAATCTCAACTGCAATCCAGGTCATTTGGTTATGCTATTAGATGAAGCACAGTGATAACACATTAATATGTTGTATAAATAAACAAAATATCAGACATTGTATTCCCATTTGAACTTTGCTGTACTTTTAAATGGTTGAAAGCTCAGTGATAGACATTTGGGTGACAACTAAACTAAACACCAGACATTGTTTTTCCATTGCAATTTGGTTGTGCTTTTAGATGGTTGAAATCATAGTTATACCACATTGGAAATTCAACTAACATTTTTGTCTGTCTCTTTAAGTGGGTGAATATAAATTGTAATCTCATTGATCAACGTCTCAAACAAATATTACCCAATTATCCACATTGAAATGAGATGGTCTGCCCATAGCGATAACTTGAATTTCAGTGTTATTTTTAAGGATTTCCGCGTCACGTTACTGTCAGTCTGGACTTTGATTCAATTAAATTAGTTTTTAACAAAATAAATAATCGTGGAAAAAGTATTTGTAATAGGCATAATGATGGTAAAAAGCTAACTTTATCGACCATACAACTTGAAAACACTCACTTCCAACACGGTTGTCACTGCCAATGCTTTTCTTCCCCATTAAATGAGCAAGGTTATTCGTGAGATTTCATGAAATAGGCATATAACTTTGACAACTTTTTGATTTGGTTTGTTCTTAAAAAGAGTGGTGTTTAAATGTATTGTGGACGAATAAAAACAAGGAAGTAGAAAACATTTGGTGATATCGGCAACAGATATAAGTAGGCTATAGGTTCAGAACGCAGACATTAGTAGGCTACTATGGCTATACGATAGACCTGAGCACCGCGCGAAATCCGATAATTTACCAGTTATAGCGGGTCACATGAGTCGAGCAAGTACAGATGGCTGCTTCGTTCAAAACCAGAAAAAGGTGTATGGATAAATTCACTAAATAATTTAACACCGCATTATTGCCTATTATTCTCCACGTTAATCGATATCACGGGGCACACTGCGATTGGTTCAAATCAGAGGGAGGGAGCAGAAACTAAGGTAGCTTACAAAAATACACTTCCATAAATAATTTCGAAACATTTGAACACTTTTCGATACACTACTTTTCCACAGAGGAGTACGCTAATCCACTGAAAATGTTGCTTACATATGATCCTATAGAGTACCACAATATGAGTCATAACACCCATAAAACCTAGCAGTCAAATGGGAAATGGTTCCAATAGTTTTTCCACCATTAATTTTTCCCATAGGGGATTTTAGAAACACTTAAAATAAGGGCTGTGTTTCCTGTAGGCTTACCCTGGCTTGATGTTTAGATAACCATGTAAATATCTCGGACAAGGTGATTTTTATAAATATATTTGCCTGTAAAATGAAATGCTAATTAGCTGCTAATGTGGCTATCTTAAAGAACTACAAATACCATGGTGATCTGGACGAGACTGTCGAATTGAGGCAAATGTAAGAATCTCTGGATTAACTATCTAATGTTAGCTAAATATAGTAATTAATAAATTGGCTATATGTATTTAAATTGACAATTCTGTGAACTGTCTTGTGCAAGTTGTAAATTGGCGCAATACCTGTTTAGCAAAGGTTTCAGCTAGAGATGAAGTGCAGGAGCTTGCAGGGGTTTGTAGTCTTGCATAATGTCTACTTTGATGCTAATTAGCATTTTCGAACATGAGCGTAAATAGAGCCGAATATATTGATAAGTCACCTTGTCCGAGAGAGATGTACATGGCTATCAAAACGTCACGCCAGGGTAAGCCTACACGAAAGGTTAGGGTTAAGGTTAGGAGTTAGATTAAAGGGTTAAGGTTAGGGGAAGGGGGAAGTTTAGCTAACATGCTAAGTAGTTGCAAAGTAGCTAAAAAGTAGTAAGTAGGCCTAGTTGCAAAGTTGCTAATTAGCTAAAATTGTCTGTGATGAGATTCGAACACGCAACATAGACGCTCGCTTTATACCTTCTTCTTATGTAACAATACCAAAGGTAACATATCATACTAATTTGAGTGTCGCAAATGTACATTTACTATGTTACTTCTAGTCTAAGAGACCAGGCTGCCTATACATGAGAATGTCACTGACAGTCTGCACGGTAGCTTAGTCTAAGCCGAAGATGAATGCATCAAACGAGGGTAAAAGAGTGTAAGTAAATTATTTGGAAAGTGTGTGTGTGAGAGAGAGAGAGAGAGAGAGAGAGAGAGAGAGAGAGAGAGAGAGAGAGAGAGAGAGAGTTTGTGTGTGGCTACTTTGCGAGCAAGCAAGCAGACGTGTGCATGTGCATGGCGGGCTTAGAAAGTGAGTCAAGTCCTGAGGGACATAGATCACAGTGTATGGAGGAGACCCGAGCGCTCACCAGCTGACAGCGCGTGTTTCGATGGCTATCCAACACCTTGGACCACCGCCCTGCCAACAATAGCCTGAAATTAATGCACACTCCGATTACAATTAATTGAATAAATGTCACCAAAACTCCACATTTAAACCAAAATGATTTTAATATTTTAGAGAGAAGTGAAACTGTTGCTCTAAATCCTCAAGTTAGAATGCATCATTGCTGGACCAGAGGCGCAAACATGGAGAGCGAGCGCTTTGAGGACACGTTGTTTAACCATCATTCACTTACATAAATTATCGGAATAATTGAGTGTCTGTGCCTTTGATTGATTTGAGATATTTACATGAAGAGAATACTTAAATATGTATTTTTGTGCGCTCTGTTTCACCAAATCAATGCCCTATCAATGTACTTTAACGATGAAATTAACTTTTACGTAAGTGTCTTTGGCCTAAGTGGTTGGTTTTCTGAGCCTTTAAAGGATACAATGCATTTGCATTTGACACCATTTAACATATTTCAAGCCAACAATCCATATCCTACTAAATATGCACAGAATATGCAGGAAAAGGTGAGACAAAAGAACAACAAAATAAAAGTGTAATTATTAGCATTATACACGAATTAACATGAATATCCACAAGGTCACATAATCGGATTTTGTTATAAATAATGAAGTCAACCTGAAGTCGATTATGGTAGATAGAGCAATAAAAAAAATTAGATGATAGAGTCATATTTAAAAATATATATTAAAAAATATATATGTTAAAAATGACTCCTCTAGAGACATGCTAGGGTTTCTTAATAAATGCATTTGAGAGAATAATAATAATAATAGCTTTCATCATCAGAAAGAAACATATTTTATACCTGTGTTATTAGCTCTTTACACTAGGTTTCATAATGAATATCAGTAAGGCAGGTTATAAGCTAGTTAAGAGTTAATATTCCCCTCATTCCCACAAGTGTTTCTGCATGTCATGCAATGGAAAAATATTTGTTAACATGGTCCTTTATGGAATAGTTGTATGATGGTTGGGATTTTGGAATGTAGGATATGTATTTTTCATCGATTAGGCTAGTATCAACATCTTGAAACACGAAACAACAGAAAATGATGGTTTTCAGTTTGCTTATTTTATTCTCAAAATCAAAAGAAAATAAACCAGTTAATGGTAAACATTTGAAATGACACATTTAATTGGAAAAACAATAGAAAACAATTAGGAATAAATCAACTTAAATCATCCAATGAAAGCAAAGACACATAAATTAATTTAAAGTGAATAGCCAAAAATACAAAAAGAAAAAAAAATGGCTAAATTAAATATCAAATTGGCAGTAAGCCTACTACTACTACTACTACAAACAAAACAGTGGTTCAATAACAAAGTCATGTTGCTCCAAGCCTCTGGCTCGTGTTTTAAAGTGCGCATTGTTAACTTTAGAAGTCGCAATCAAATTCATACAGGGACAATTACAAACAAATAAACAATGAAATCATGAGCAGTATGCTTTAAGGAAAATACAATTACAAAGGTCTGTACATTAGAAATATCAGGCAAATTCTTGGAAGACGGCGTTTTGTCCATGACGTGGGATTGGGAAAGCCCGTGGCAATGGTGCGCGCAACAGTCGACATGGCAAAGGGTCTTTCCCTAGTCCCGATGAGACGGTAAATTCAATTGGCAGAACCGAATTATCTGACATAAAATCATCTTTATCTAACAGTTGATCAAATATAACTCTCAAACCAAACAAAATGATTTTGGAAAGCAATCTATTATCCTATAAAATGTAGGCCTATGCCAGAAGATATGATTGACACGATTTGAAAGTCCCGGGTGAAGTTTAAAAATTAGTGATGGCTGGAAAGTTTGAGTTCAGAGAGCTCGTCTTCGCTCAGGAGCTCCATCTGCATCTCATCTGAGTCACTGAAATGGGAGTGCGGGGAGAACTCTCCGTCACTGCGGTTCGACTGGGGGGAGTCCTTTCTGCTCTCGGAGCTGGAACTGGGTGTCCCGGAGGGAGACCGCATCTCTTGCTCCAGCAAAGCAGAGAACGAGCCGTCTTCGAAGGGGAATGGGATCCCGTTAAGCTGGACCGGTAGCCCAGTGCCTGCGCCCCTTTGGCAGGTGGAGGCGGAGGATCCCCTGGGACTCTCCGTGGCCGACAACAGGTCACACTTTGGCGAGTCCTCACCTGGACCCTGGAGCAGGTCCGCCAGCGCGTTGATGTAGATCTGGGCCATCTGCAGCGTGTCGTATTTGGAAAGCTTTTTGTCATTGTCGAAAGCAGGGATGACACTGCGCAGCTTGTCAAAGGCATGGTTCAAGCCATGCATCCGTCTCCTTTCCCGCGCATTGGCTGCCTGGCGCCGCACCTTCTGCACCCCGTTACCGGGTTTGGATGGAGCTCTCTGTCTGCCCTCCTCGGTGCTCACCGACCCCTTTAGCCGACACAACTCCCGCACTTTGAGCGGACTATTGGAACTCTTTCTAAAGTTTGGGCTGTGGCCGGATGTAGGGGACCCGCCTTCCACGCTGGAGCTGGGCGAGTGCAGCAGGTAGTCGGCGTGTGCCGCACAGGTGCCAGGCTGCACGGGAGCCAGCCAGGCGCGTGGGTCACTGCTGTCCATGAGTGCCAGGCTTGATGGATACTCGATCTGCTCCCCCCTCTCTATTTTCGAGTGCTGCACCTCGCACATCTCCTTCGTGCCTTTGCTCCATTCCTCAACACTGATAACATCCATTTCAAAAAGCTATAAATCAGGTGGCTTGGAGGACGAAAAAACTTAGCAAAATATAAAATGATGTCAAAAACGTTTATTTTGCACACTGTGCTCGCACTGTGTCGCGTGCAGGGCTCCTTCTCTAGTGTCTGAAGGCGCGGCATCGCTTTAAAAAGCGGCACGCGCCTGGGAGCCCCCTTTCTCAGCCGGTCGCGTGGCGCTTTGACCAATAAGAGCACTTGGTGCAGGCGCGTGTTGGCGACCAATGGGAAGTCTCGGAAAACCCGAGAGAGGTTATTATGCCCAGACTGTTTATGATAATGCCTCGGTTTAAAGACTGTTTAACCGCACAAAGGGTCGTCCCTCAGGGCACACGCAGGGATAGAGCTATATGGTTAGGAGTGTGGACAGCTCGAGCTTCAGCTCGTGGACTGTTTGAGGATGTCCATGCACCTGCCCAATACTGCAGGCATGTCAGTGTCTTCTTTGGCTCGTGAAAAACATCTCCAATACTAGAGACAGTAATTTCTAAAGTGGCAATGTAGGCCTATCCCACTGGGGAAAAACTGGTTGAATCAACGTCGTTTCCACTTCATTTCAACCCAAAAAAATCCATGTGATGACAGTTGAATCAACGTGAAAAACGAATTGGATTTGCAAAAAGTCATCAACTTAAGGTCATTTCGTATTTTTTCACCCAACGTTTAACCTAAATCCAATGACATGGTGACATTTTTTGTTGATTTCACATTGAATTCACGTTAGTTCACAACTCAACCAAATGTAAATCAAAACTAGATGTTTAACTGAGGTCTGTGCCCAGTTGTATGCACCTCTTATAAGAGAATACATAGGACTAATATCCAGAAAAAGTGTCACTAAAGCCTGAATTTGTCAAACGAACATGGATGATCATAAAGCCATGTCATAATCATCACCATCATCATCATCATCAAGTTCCTTGTGGCTATAGGGCCTAGCCTACATTTTGTCCCGGTTATAAGTTATTCAACAATTAAATAAAAATAGGTCTAAGGCAAAACTGTTGAAATGCTGACAATATTTTCCATATACAGTGCCTTCAGAAAGTATTCATACCCCTTGACTTATTCCCCATTTTGTTGTGTTACAGCCTGAATTCAAAATTGATTACATTCTCTCACCCATCTACACACAACAGCCCATAATGATAGAGTGAAAACATTAAACATGAAACACATAAATATCTAATTTACATAAGTATTCACACCCCTGAGTCAATACATGTTAGAATCACCTTTGGCAGTGATTATAGCTTTGAGACGTTCTGTGGAAGTCTCTAAGAGCTTTGCACACTTGGATTATGCAATATTTTCCCATTATTCTTAGAAAAATTCTTAAAGCTCTGTCAAATTGGTTGTTGACCATTGCTAGACAACCATTTTCATGTCTTGCCAAAGTTGCCATAGATTTTCATGCAGATTTAAGTCAAAACTGTAACTCGGCCACTCAGGAACATTCACTGTCTTCTTGGTAAGCAACTCCAGTGTAGATTTGGCCTTGTGCTTTAAGTTATTGTCTCCCAGTGTCTGGTGGAAAGCAGACTGAACCAGGTTTTCATCTAAGATTTTGCCTGTGCTTGGCTCCATTCCGTTTCTTTTTTTTATCCTGAAAAACTCCCCAGTCCTTAATGATTAGAAGCATACCCATAACATGATGCAGCCATCACTATGCTTGAAAATATGGAGAGTGGTACTCAGTATGTGTTTTATTGGACTTGCCCCAAACATAACACTTTGTATTCAGGACAAAAAGTTAATTGCTTTTTTAGCAGTATGTCTTTAGTGCCTTGTTGCAAACAGGATGATGAATGTTTTGGAATCTTTTTTTTCTGTACAGGCTTCCTTCTTTTCACTCTGTCAATTAGGTTAGTATTGTGGAGTAACTACAGTGTTGTTGATCCATCCTCAGTTTTCTCCTATCACAGCCATTCAACTCTGTAACTGTTTTAAAGTCACCATTGGCCTCACGGTGAAATCCCTGAGCGTTTTGCTTCCTCTCTGTCAACTGAGTTAGTAAGGACGCCTGTATCTTTGTAGTGACTGGTTGTATTGATACACCATCTAAAGTGTAATTAATAACTTCATCATGCTCAAAGGGATATTCAAGGTCTACTTTTAGATTTTTACCCATCTACCAGTAGATGCCTTTCCTTGCGAAGCATTGGAAAACCTCCCTGGTCTTTGTGGTTGAATCTGTGTTGAAATTCACTGCTAGACTGTGGGATTTTACAGATAATTGTATGTGTGGGGTACAGAGATTAGGTAGTCATTAAAAAAATCATGTAAAACACTATTATTGCACACAGAGTGAGTCCATGCAACTTATTATGTGACTTGTTAAGCACATTTTTACTTCTGAACTTATTTAGGCTTGCCATAACAAAGTGGTTGAATATTTATTGACTCAAGACATTTCAGCTTTTCATTTGTAATTAATTTGTGAACATTTCGAAAAACCTAATTCCACTTTGACATTATGGGGTATTGTGTGTTGGCCAGTGACAAAAAAAATCTTAATTTAATCCATTTTAAATTCAGGCTGTAACACAACAAAATGTGGAAAAAGTCAAGGGCTGTGAATACTTCAACGCACTGCAGCTCCCATGTCCAAAAATCTGTCTATGGGTGAATTTAAGGTAACATTTCCAGACTCATAGAAATTCGCAAATTAATTTAATCCACGAAAAGGGCGCCAACTAAGCAAAGAATATTCCATCCTGGTTCTAGGAACAGAAAACAGTTTGACCAAAGAACTCGGCTCCTGGGGTTCGTGCTCATTGTCAATTCACCGATCCGCTCCTCCATTCTATGAATGTTAAGGCCATCTCGAGTTTCATTTTCTTTTGTACAGGTTCAAAACCTTTTGATCCGGTTTACGGAACGCCCTGTTGGTAAAAGAGCTTCACAGGGATCGGAAAGATGAGCAGGGGGCTCGACAGCGCTTTTACTGTCAGAAGCAGTGGCAAGCGAGGAGGAAGTAGTGTGTGCGTGGAACAGTGCTCCGACAGTGACACTCGCAGCCCACACACACACACACACACACACACACACACGCACACACATGCACACACACACACCCTCATTTTAGACATACCCATTCCCTATACTTCCACTGAACAGTAAAGATCATAGAAGGATAAGAACATTACATATCTAAACGAATGAAGTATACAAATCAGATGGGTATCTCTAAGAATATGAGAAAATATTATAGGCTAGAAATTAGTATCAAATAAATGAACAGCCGAAAAGGTAAGCAGATAGCCTATACGTAAACCAGCCACAATGGCACTTTCTGAACACTCAGTTAAAAAGAAAATAGCGTAGGCTTTTGTAATGTCTTCAGATATTATCTTATTCGAAAGGCTGTATGAGATAGGCCTAAGCGAAAACGGAAACAATTGTAGCCTATAAAAGACTATAGCCTACTGAAAGTTTAGCAATATCAAACATGCGAGACCAGCCCGTCCATGCAGGACAGCGGACAAAATCCCACAATTTCTAAGATTAAATTACATGAATCTTTTCACTTTTTATTCATGTATTCATAAAGCGTCGAGGCTTGGGGACTGGCGCCTAGGTCCGTCTCTCCACCTACAAGCGGCCGTCCAGTGAGCCTGGAATGGCTCCTAAAGCAAACAACAGGTTGGATATTGTAGCTGTCGATTATTAAAGTGTCGCATGCACAATGGCGACTCTATGTTCCATTCGACACGCTTGGGGGACTCTTTGGAAAATGGGCTCAAAATGTGTCCCAGTGGGGGCTTCCAGCGTGATGGAGTCTGCATGCTGCTCACCCCATTCCTGTCTCCGGGGAAACGAGGTGCACTGGAGGGATGCAGAAATAGGCTGATAATAATAACATTACTACTACTATTACTACTAATAACAATAATAATAATAACAATAACACAAATAATCATAATAATAATAGCCTAATAATAATAATGTATTTGTGGACCATTGGTATTTATTTACTTTGGAATTTTAAGGCCTTCATGGAACTGCCAGAATTTCGATGATTAGGTGCCTTTTGTTTTTAGGCACAACTTTAGGCAATGGCAAGTGCAGACCTTGAAAAATATCCTTCATGTTTTATTTTCATATTCCATTTTGTTTAAAAAAGGCTTTATCATACATAAAGTGCTGTGCAAACATGCACGTACTCTCGCTCTCCCTCTCTCAATTCAATTCAAAAGGCTCTCTTTCTCTCTCTTCAGATCAGATAGCGCAACATTGTCTAACAAATGGTTTCCAGTGAAACAGCGCCACTTCATGCTTAAAAATGAAACAACACAATTGCTTGAGTAATAGGTAGCCTATCATAACACCACTAATTTCAAATGCTGACATCTCCTCGAATAGATTCTTCACCATATTGTGAAGATCAGACAAAAATGACTTTTGCAATACCCCACAACAAAAACGATTGGATGGCGTTTCAGACACCATTTCAATACTCCCAAAGTTTCATAAAAGGCACAGAATAACTTCTTCTGAGGTAACAAAAGCACTTCCTTTACACATAAACCAGCAAACCTGGTCCCAGATATGTTTGTGCTCTTGCCTACACTTTATCACTCGTTGTCACGCCAAACATGACAAGTGGTGGCATGATGGCACAAACAGACTGGTTCCCTTGAATTTCCTACGCAGGCCTACGCAGTCACAGCAAAGACTACAAAAACCATACCACTGTAGAAAACAAGTTTATTAGACAAATTATACACAGAAAGCTTTGCCACTTGTAACAGAGGCCTCAGTTTGTTCCGTTTGAATACACATACAACAAAATTGTCCTATATTAAATACTGCACATTATAATCAGTTGAAAATTATCAAGTAATCCTGTATGTTCTATGTATGAAATAAAACATGTTACGGGCATAGCAAGTTGTGCATGCTTCTTTTTAAGAACTTGCCTCCTCTGTTATTGACCAGCAAACCAAAATTAACCCAAGATGACATGAGAAAGCTTATGTGTGGGCTGGATCTGAGGGAAACCAAATGTATAGGGTGACTGCTAACTCAATGCTCATATGATATATTATTTTATTAAACAAAAATAGCATCAACATGTAAAATATACATATTTCATAATGTCTCTGTCATTAATAGTAAATAAAACGTCTTTAAACATTGTCTGTGTCCTATTGTCATTCGACAGTCATACTGCAGGTTAAGAAAATAACATCTAGAACGCTTGCATCAAACACTGCTTCTGTTCTCTACACACAACATTTGCGGTTTATTCTTAAGATAACAAACTGAAAGCTCATTCTAAACAACAAACATTATTAAATATTAATACAGTGTTAGTGAAAAGGTTTGGTTCCTCTTTTCTCTTCACAAAATATATATATTTTGACCCCCTCCCCCCAAACTGCACCTTAATGGCCTCATTTAAACAATTGGCACTTTAAAAAAGTTAGATAAACAGTACCCTTAACATTTAAGAAATGAAGAACAATCTTTCAAAATGACTGCCATCAGCTCTACAGTTCCAATGGCAAGAAATCCTATTGAAGCAGGAGACTGGCAAGGTGAAGCCAGCCTGTACTGATAAGGCTTGTACTGAGGATGTTATCTGAAAGGGGTTCTCCTCACTCTGAGCTCAACTGTTTGCCCTTACAGGTACACAACAGTCAGTTAGTGGACTGGAGAATAAAATGTTACTTTTTTTCTGACTGAGCCCTGGCAGAACAACAAATAAGGTAAAAAAACAACAACTTGAATATGATTAATGATGCAAACCAGAGTAAGACTATAGTAGTCATTTAGCGGTTTTCAAAATTGGCAGAGAAAAACAATTAGACAGCTCTGAACATTTTTTTTTGTTGTTGTGACTTTTTGACCGAACACATTCCACGCATAAAAATTGATTTTGAAGACAAATTCAATAAAATACATACAATAGCCTTAGCTGCTTTTTAAATTCATTTTTCTGTTTTCTTTTATCTCTGTTATTTTCAGTTCCTTTTTGTCCCCTCTATGCGTCTCTCAAGTGTTTGTTTAGAGGCTGAGGCTCTCACCTTGAAATAGACAGCACAGTACAGTTGAGAAGAAATATTCATACTACATACAATCAAATACAGGTCTGTGGGCACTGGTACGGTGCAGTGGAATTGATAGAGCCTTATGTGCACAAAAATGGCGAAGCGTGTCCAGAGCTCAGACGGTGAGGTCTCAGTCTGCAGGGTAGCTGAGCCAATGGACACTCATTTTGGGGCAGATTTCAGATTTGGAGTACAGGCATTGATGAGCAACACCAGAGAACTGAGTGGGATGGAGTCCCATATGGTGAAAGGCAAAGACAAGAACATCCTTCAAATGAACATTGGGTTGTTGCCGATTTGTGGATCTCAAGAACAGACAAGTGTTTTCTGTTGTAAAAAAAACAAATACATACCCTCCTTGTTGTGTCCAAAAGCTTCTTCAGAAAGGCAGTCCTCAAATGCCATGAAATGAAAAAGACAAAACAGAGCCCTGTCACACCCAAAAGATCCCTAGACAACCATGAGAACGACGACAATAAAGCAAATATTCAAGTCCCCAAACTCCTCTCACCACCAGGTTTCAGCAAGACAACCCCCCGCCCACCAAAAAAAAGCAAAGCCCCCCCAAAAATCAGAACTGCAAAAGATTCCTATGTACATATATCTTTTTAAGTGTGTATAATTTCATCTCTCTCTCGCTGTGGCCTACTCCTCCTCGCCTCATATGGATGTACCCCGATCGGGGTCGTTGCCGTAGCCGAAGTTGGGCTGGGGAGTGGGCTGGTAGGGTATGGAGGACATAGTCTTGATGGGGCTGCGGAAGAAGCCTCCGTTGGGGGCTCTCTGCCTGAAGGGCCCCCCAGTCCGGTGGTCCTGCACGGGACCGAAGGCGAAGCCCTGTTGGGCCTTGGCGGACAGGTTGCGGCTGAGGGTCTGGATCTGCTCAGGGATGAAGGTGGTGGTGGTGATGTGCGTGTTGCGGAAGTCGCTGATCTGCTCCAGGGCCTGCCGGTTGGCCGGCATAGAGTCCATGTCCAGGGGCGTCAGGTCAATGGAGGAGGTGGAGAACTGCTTGTGGGGGCTGTCGTCCTCTGTGCACAGG
This sequence comes from Coregonus clupeaformis, assembly GCF_020615455.1. Classification (NCBI taxonomy): domain Eukaryota; kingdom Metazoa; phylum Chordata; class Actinopteri; order Salmoniformes; family Salmonidae; genus Coregonus; species Coregonus clupeaformis. Next base: position 9,089,164 of record NC_059209.1, read on the forward strand.
CTGTTAACCCGGTGGTGAAGGTGCTCCAGGTCGATCTCCTTATCATCCTGCAGGGGGGTACAGGGTGTGTGGGGAAGGGGGCGAGGGGAGAGAGAGAGACGTGGCGGAGGACAGGGTCAAAGGAGAGTGAGGGTAAAAGAGGATGGGGAGGAGGAGGGAGAGGAAAAGGAGTGATGGTTGTTAAAGGAGAAAAGTAGGAAAGAAGAAAGGCGAGGACAGAGCGGAGTGAACGAACGGTGAGGTGATAGAAGAGGGTGAGTGCATGGCCAAAGAAAAGTGGAGGATGGGTATGGTTGTAGATCGAGGAGTAGTGAGGACGTCCATTGAGGAAGATCAGGGAAAAAAAGTCAGAGGAGAGGAGAGAAGGAGGAAACGAGGATTGATGAGCGAGGAGGAGAAGAGATCAATGGAGAGGGATGAATGCAGAGGGAAATAGACAAAGATGGAGTGACAGAGAGATGAAGTGAGAGTGAGATGGGATTGAAGTGATGGGCCGAAAGGGAAAGGTAGAGAAAGGTAAGGAGAGGTAGGTAGGGACAGAGAGGCACAGTCTGAGCTGCGGTAAGGAGAACACACAAACAGACAGTGAGGGAAAAAAGGATTTGATCCCCTGCTGATTTTGTACGTTTGCCCACTGACAAAGACATGATCAGTCTATCATTTTCATGGTAGGTTTATTTGAACAGTGAGAGACAGAATAACAACAAAAAAAATCCAGAAAAACGCAGGTCAAAAATGTTATAAATTGATTTGCATTTTAATGAGGGAAATAAGTATTTGACCCCTCTGCAAAACATGACTTAGTACTTGGTGGCAAAACCCTTGTTGGCAATCACAGAGGTCAGACGTTTCTTGTAGTTGGCCACCAGGTTTGCACACATCTCAGGAGGGATTTTGTCCCACTCCTCTTTGCAGATCTTCTCCAAGTCATTAAGGTTTCGAGCCTGACGTTTGGCAACTCGAACCTTCAGCTCCCTCCACATATTTTCTATGGGATTAAGGTCTGGAGACTGGCTAGGCCACTCCAGGACCTTAATGTGCCTCTTCTTGAGTCACTCCTTTGTTGCCTTGGCCGTGTGTTTTGGGTCATTGTCATGCTGGAATACCCATCCACGACCCATTTTCAATGCCCTGGCTGAGGGAAGGATGTTCTCACCCAAGATTTGACGGTACATGGTCCCGTCCATCATCCCTTTGATGCGGTGAAGTTGTCCCTTTGATGCGGTGAAGTTGCCCCTTAGCAGAAAGACACCCCCAAAGCATAATGTTTCCACCTCCATGTTTGACGGTGGGGATGGTGTTCTTGGGGTCATAGGCAGCATACCTCCTCCTCCAAACACGGCGAGTTGAGTTGATGCCAAAGAGCTCGATTTTGGTCTCATCTGACCACAACACTTTCACCCAGTTCTCCTCTGAATCATTCAGATGTTCATTGGCAAACTTCAGACGGGCCTGTATATGTGCTTTCTAGAGCAGGGGGACCTTGCGGGCGCTGCAGGATTTCAGTCCTTCACGGCGTAATGTGTTACAAATTGTTTTCTTGGTGACTATGGTCCCAGCTGCCTTGAGATCATTGACAAGATCCTCCCGTGTAGTTCTGGGCTGATTCCTCACCGTTCTCATGATCATTGCAACTCCACAAGGTGAGATCTTGCATGGAGCCCCAGGCCGAGGTAGATTGACAGTTATTTTGTGTTTCTTCCATTTGCGAATAATCGCACCAACTGTTGTCACCTTCTCACCAAGCTGCTTGGCAATGGTCTTGTAGCCCATTCCAGCCTTGTGTAGGTCTACAATCTTGTCCCTGACATCCTTGGAGAGCTCTTTGGTCTTGGCCATGGTGGAGAGTTTGGAATCTGATTGATTGATTGCTTCTGTGGACAGGTGTCTTTTATACAGGTAACAAGCTGAGATTAGGAGCACTCCCTTTAAGAGTATGCTCCTAATCTCAGCTCGTTACCTGTATAAAAGACACCCGGGAGCCAGAAATCTTTCTGATTGAGAGGGGGTCAAATACTTATTTCCCTCATTAAAATGCAAATCAATTTATAACATTTTTGACATGCGTTTTTCTGGATTTTTTTGTTGTTATTCTGTCTCTCACTGTTCAAATAAACCTACCATTAACATTATAGACTGATCATTTCTTTGTCAGTGGGCAAACATACAAAATCAGCAGGGGATCAAATACTTTTTTCCCTCACTGTATCTACAGGGTCTACAGGGGGTTGCAGCTCCTCTGGAATCCAAACACACACACCGCTAAAGGCAACGTGCTATTAGATTTCAGCGTGCCATGCCGAACAACCAATCAAGCATTAATATGGTCTTATTAATTACTGACCGCTCATTTTGGAGCAAGTCGGTGAGAAAATAGATTACAAATGCGACCCAATGGTCAGACTAGGATTGCAACATATTGTATTACTCATTGTTGCGTAGGCATTAAATGTGCACAGATGCTTACATCTACACACTAGTTAAAGTGCAAGGTAGCTACATTTATTTAATGATTTGTTTTGTGAATCCAGTTAGAGGGGAAAGGGGTTTACCCATCTTTCCCATATGTTCATCTTGAACAAAAACTAGATTTGTAAAAAATTTGTGATACAGACATATAAATAGCACTACTACATCCACATAAAATGATTGGTCCACATATTTGTGATGTTCAAACTCAGAGAGGGGTGTCATGCTTGTGCTGAGAGGAAAGATGCGAGATGATTGTGTCCCTTGTGGGGGTACAGGGAGTGGGGTACTGTTGGATGGAGTTGGAGGAACACATAGCGCTTGCTCCATTTTGGGAGAGGGCATCCCCGGTGGGGGGAACAGACACAGAGTCACAGATAGAGCCTACTGACCATGTGACGTGGAGGGGGGTCTTGCCCCGGTTACCCTCTCCATCTCAGAGGGGGAGGGGGTAGGAGGGGGTACTGTTTGTGGTGATCTGGTCATGCCATACACCCGGGAGAGGGGGATTGAGGAAGGAGGGGAGGTTGAAAGTAAAGGAAAGAGGAAGGAGGTGGTGAGAGAGAACAGTGAGCGACAGAGGGCCAGTCAGTTGACTGCTAGACCCAGGATACCTTATGGGTAACTACCGTACGACGAGAGGACCGGCCTGTTGGATCAACTGAAGAGGGTTCTGTGTAGCAGCACTTTGCTAACACACAAAGCAAAATATAAGACAGAGTTAATAAGTGTTCTAAGAGATTGGCCTCTATTTCAATCAGATGTGTAGGCCTCCATTTTGGGGAGAATTCCTTCATGTTTGATTGGCTCACTTTCATTCATATGAATTGAAATGTACAGATCCATACTGCAGACCTTAGCCAAACATGCATTTCTATAGAGCATAACATGCACCATTACATGACTGCACACAAAACCGTATTATGCTTGGTCAGAGAGAGCATGCTGCAAGCCCTCTAGTGGAGGAAAGGCATCATAGCTCACATATTGGCAGGCAGTGCCAGTGACTAGAAATGTCATCATTGCGATAGTTTTGTTGTTGTCAGCATAAAGCAATAAATATGACAATCTGGGTTGTATTCTACAACCGAATGGTTCGAAATTGCTCTAACAAGAATCTCACAGTATCCGCTCCTATTTAAAGGTCCTGTCTTAGGTATAACCTGGAGGTGGGAGGAGAGGAAGCGAAAGTGGTCATTCTCATTTTATGGGTGAGTTGGGAGGGGTCGTCGTTGGGTTCGACCGTGTGCTGGACGATCAAGGCACATGGGATGTCACAGCATGCGGGTGACTGGGGGTAATGGGGGGAGGGGGCGGTCCTGAGAGTGGTGAGGGGGATGTCGTTGGGGGTGTCATGTTGGTGGTGGCATGGTTCAGCTTGCCTGGCGGAAGTGCCATCGGCCTGTGTCTGTGTATGTGTATTTGTGGGGGTTTGTGCAAGGACAGAGAGACAGCGACAGACGGACAGACGGACAGAGAAAGGATGAGAGCAGGCAAATGGGAGGATGAAGGAGGGATTTTGTCGGAGGAGAGGCGGGGGTGAGTAGAAAAGACAGCACAGTCAGCCCATACACACACACACACACTCTGTGGAGGTTTTTTACGTCCGAGGAGGAGCCTTCGAAGATATACCTGGAAAGTTGAAAAATGGCATTTTGTATTGCTCTCCCTCGCCCGCTTTACCCTCAACACAGTGTACTTATCTACAAAACAAAACCAAAAGGGAATGAGAGCTTTCAGCCAGCAGGGACAGTAAATCAGACATGATCAAACATTTTGTGCTCAACATTGTGAACAAAGTGGCCGTCCATTGTGTGTAGTGTCCCACCCTCCCTTCCTTTCATCACACACTGTATATAGCCAGACAGATCCACCACCCACCACCCAAACGACTCCAAGTAACATCAACATCTGTGGTACATGTATATAGCCACAGAAGCACAGGCGTACAATATAGCAGCAAAGGAGATGCATTGGTGGACAGAGGATAAGGATTGAATGTAGAATTTCCTTTGTGTTATTCTATAACTGCCCTGTACTGTGTCATGTATTTTACGTTTTGTGTGGACCCTGGGAAGAGTAGCTGCTGAATGAGTAACAGCTAATATGGAGCCTAATAAACTTAACTAAACTGGTTAAAAGCCAGAGTGGGCCATACTGTGTGTAGCCTATTTTACTGTTGTGCCTATGAGCAAGGGACCTATCCCAACACTAACATGAACTAACGTATTTGCTAGATATGTCAAAATGCATCTGGCAATCTGTTTGTGTTGGAAATGAATCCTGCAACATTGAAGGATTGAAATGCTTTCATTTAAGAGACCCCCAATACCCAAATCCTATATCTGCTTGGTGGGTAGAGTTTAGTAAAGCCTCACTGGAGTGTGTGCGTGACCAGTAGTAGAGGACTAAATCTACTGAACTCTAGTCATCACATGGAGGCCTCATCACAGTGTTAATCATTACACAACACATCACACAACACAACAAAACACAACACAGAGACGCAACACAGAAACACTGACAGTGATCACATAGAAGCAGAGGCCTGAACAGGGATGTCCAGTATGCAGCATTCATGCACCAGGAGGACAACTGAGATACAAACAGCTCGTCCCCAGGCAGCTAACGTGGTTTTGGGTTGGAGCTCAGTGGGAGCTGTGTGTTTGTGGACTGTGTGTGTGTGTGTGTGTTTATTCCCATAGAGTAGTAATACATGATTATGATTATTATTATTGTTTAATCTTTAGGTGACCATTTTGTTTATTGCAACTGATGAAGGAAAAGGAGAATGGAAGTATTGGAAATCATCGAGGCGTTATGCAAAACGGACAACAAACGGGACAAGGTAGACATTTGACTCAGTTCAATTGGATATCTTGAAAGGGTTGGAGCATTTTAATTCAATTGCGACAAGCCTAATGCAATTGATATCATATTACTGATAGCAGCTGTGACATTCCTCTGTGTTTGTTGGTGTGCGTATGCTTGTATGCACGCTGTAAGCTTGTTGTATGTCTGTCTGTGTGTGAGAGAGCTAAGGAGCATTTATACTATGGCTCCATTCTAATTGGCACATTATTCCAGACATAGTGCACTACCTTTGACCAGAGACTAATGGTTTCAAGCCCTGGTCGAAAGTAGTGCACTATAAAGGAAATAGGGTGCCATTTGGGATGATTCCTATATTGAGGACCGGAGGGAAGGGCCATTCCTAATGAGAAAGGGCAGTAGTGCAGTATATTGAGGAAGCTGATGGCTCCTAGTGATATCCTCTTGACTGCAGACACACTGGGTCACTCTGACACACTGCACTGGGCCCAGCAGGATGTGACCTCACCACCACCATCCCGCCGACCGTAACCACGGTCCGTAACCACGGTCACCAGCGTCGCTGTGGGCCATGGGCAGGGTGAAGTGTAGGGCTCAACTAAACAACATGGCTAAGACACCACTACCTTCACCATGGCATCTTTAGGCTACCACTACAACCCTTGGATTCCGTAAATGGTATAAAGTCCAACGTTTATAATGCAGCACTCTATATCCAGTTTCATGTGAATTAGCCAAATCAGTTCAATATTCAAAGAGGGTGAGGGCTCGCAACAGATCACTACTACCTTCCAGCTGTTTACTAAACTCTCTCTTTAAAATCCATGCCATGCAAATACAGTTTTTTGAACAATGCAACTAATATCCAAGCAGTACCTAACCAAAGTAAAGGTCAATTCTGATAGGACTATTTGAGTGCTAAATTAAGTGATGGGCTAATCACATTGATTTCTCAATGCTGTCCATTACAAAGACCTTGAACCCCAGGCACCAACACGCTGGTCAGTCAGGGTCCCTGTATTGAAGGGTAATAAAGATGGCAGGGGGCTACTGGGCTTCTTTGTCTATGACCACTGGCCAGACAGGCTCACTAGTTAACCTGACACATGAAAGCTGCTGTGAGTGCAGGGGGTCATGGGTAGTGGGTAGAGGGGGATAGAAAGCTGGGGTGGGGTGCTATGATGGGGAACAGACTTGAGACGACACAGGCCTCGCTGCCTTGATCAAAAGCTTTCATTATTGTTGAGGTGAAGAGATGAAACAGGCATTCTGTTGAGCACCCGGCTTCCTGTGGCGTGGCTATGATGTCGTGACCCAGTCGGAACACAACATACAGACACCAGCTGAGAGGACAGGATAGGAGGGGATAGGAGAGGTGGGAAGGGGAGGAGAGGAGAGCATGGCAGAGGGGTTATAGATGAGGGTGTGTGCATGTTGGTTGTGACTTGATAGGTGGGTTGAGAGGGATCTCTGCAACTTGGGAAATTAAATGCGAAATTTAAGAAAGTATAATGTTAATGGAGTAAAACTATTATTTTAGCGGTAAACTGACCCTCATTCTAAGATTTGCTTTACTTTATTACAAAATGCATTTTCAAAACAATTATCCTAAATTAGTGCCACTCCATGCATGGCTTGATTTAATTTGTGATTCTAATTTATACAGGACTTATGAACACTAAACAGGGTATGACAATATTTATTTTCCATAATTGCATTACTCTCTGCTCGTTAGTACATTTGCATTTCATATCAGCTTTGCTGAGTAGGATTTCACAGTCCTCGAGACTCAGGGCCAATCATTTCCATAACGACTTTGCTTAGGTTTGGAAGTGATAAAAACACCTTGGCTATGCCTACCTGCTCATTAGGGGGATTAGTGGAAGAAGAGATATGACAGAAAGAGAGATAGGAAAGAGCAATTATTGTGCTATGCATGGCTGTACCTTGTGTGAGCAGTCAGATGTACAGGGGAGATCAAAATTCACTACAGCCCTTTAACATTGGATACGTTTCGGTTTCAAGCTGGTGCGCCCTCTTCTCTGTGACTCTATGGTGTAGTTAACACAAGAGTCTGCATTTATGTCTCTGTCCAGAAACGGACTGGACAGAGACACAAATGCCAGATGGACTGGTCCATTTTTAGCCTAGTGGGCCTGTCTAAATTGGGATTTTGCGCTGAATGGTCCTTATTTGAGGGCCTTGAGGGGAAAAAAATATGCCGGTTTGTGGGCCTCGATGAAGAGAATTAGCCAGTTTGTTAGGAATTCCTGCGCCGATTTCTGGTCCCAGTCTGTCCCTGTCTCTGTCTGGGTTAGACCATGCTGGAGCAATCCCATAGGCTGTCTTTATACTACCGTAAATATGTGGCATAAAAATACTTTATCTTTGAGGAATCAGACTTTCAAGGAAATATTTAGATAGACACTTTCCAAACACCTTTTGTCTTTTGAGTGACTAACTGTTGCTGCAATTGATGATGCTCATGGTGGTCTAACCCCTGAAACCATGACCATTCTAGTCAGTGTAGCTTGTGTGAGCTTCCGGCCCCTTTCCTTTTATTAATTTTACAAATACACTTGAAACTGGTGACATTTCACCCAAACCCCCTCAAATACTACAGTATGTGTGTGTCCCAAATGGCACCCTATTCCTTATATAGTGCACTTCTTTTGACCAGAGTCATATGGACCCTGGTTGTCCTTGTCAAAAGTAGTGGACTCCATAGGGAATAGGGTGCCATTTGGGACGCATTCTATGTCATGTGCAATCACAGCAACAGATGTCAGTTAAGTTGATCATACAGTATTTTCTGAAAAGAGGTTTGTTCCCATGCCTTACGTAGTTCCAGTGGCATAGAGAGAAAACCCTGGAGTGTGCCGGAGTTTCACTGTGTTCATCTTCTCAAATGCCAAATGTTTGTTTATTGTCCGTCCTAACCAGCTGGCCAGGGACAGCTTTGACACCACAGCAAGGGACAGACCACTTGACTGACAGGTCAACGACAACTCTCCTGACTACGTACAAACATCTGTTACATCATGACACTGACACCATGTACAGTAGACATGACAGCCATGACATACAGCCGGAAAACAGAGCGTTCAAGTCAAGTGTTACAAGACCCCCAGACACAGACCCCACAACCACCCTGGCCTCCCCCAGCTCCTCACCTCTTTGGAGGGGACTCGTGAGCCCTTCCTCCTTGTCCACCAGGTCTCCACCATGGCGATGAGACAGGAGAGCACCACACCGGCCGCCAGCACGCAGAACACGCCGGCGAAACTGTGGATGTCCAGGGCGCTGCCGCGGTGTTTGGTGTGCACCGCCGAGTACAGGTCACACGGGCTGTCCCGGGGCCACCACTTCAGCTTCAGGATGTCCATGTCCCCGTTCTGTTGCAGCTCCAGGATCCTGACACACACACACGGATAGACGCACACACAAGCGCACATGCATGCACGGACAGACGGACGCGCGCACACAGATACACACACAAACAAATTGAGTACTATGTTATTGTCTGCAGGTGTATACAGGAACAGGACCCGCATCATATTTTCTTCAGGTTGTAGGTTATGATCTATTTCCCCTTATGAGTAAGTAGCTTAGACTCAGAGCCATATTTATTAGGTACACCCATCTAGTACTGGGTCGGACCCCCCTTTGCCTCCAGAACAGCCTGAATTCTTCGGGACATGGACTCTACAAGGTGTGACATTCAAACGCTGCTCAATTGGTATTAAGGGACCTAACGTGTGCCAGGAAAACATTTCCTACACCATTACACCACCACCACCAGCCTGTACCGTTGACACCAGGCAGGATGGGGCCATTGACTCATGCTGCTTACGCCAAATCCTGACTCTACCATCAGCATGACGCAACAGGAACTGGGATTCATCAGACCAGGCAATGTTTTTCCACTCCTCAATTGTCCAGTGTTGGTGATTGAGTGCCCGCTTCTTCTTGTTTTTAGCTGATCGGAGTGGAACCTGGTGTGGTCGTCTGCTGCAATAGCCCATCAATGACAAGGACCTACGAGTTGTGCGTTTCCGAGATGCCGTTCTGCACAACACTGTTCTACTGCCCTGTTATTTGTCTGTTTGTGGCCCACCTGTTAGCTTGCTCAATTCTTCATATTCTCCTTCGACCTCTCTCATCAATGAGCTGTTTTCGCCCACAGGACTGCCGCTGACTGGATGTTTTTTGTTAGTCGCACCATTCTCGGTAAACCCTAGACACTGTCGTGCATTAAAAGCCCAGGAGGCTGGACATTTCTGAGATACTGTACCCGGCACACCTGGCACCGACAATCATACCACGCTCAAAGTTTCTTAGGTCACTTGTTTTGCCCATTCTAATGTTAAATCGCACAGTAACTCAGAGCATGTGCAGACCAGCTGGCTGGAGTGTTAACGGACATATTCAATCTCTCCCTTTCCCAGTCTGTTTTCCCACTTGCTTCAAGATGTCCACCATTGTTCCTGTACCCTAGAAAGCAAAGGTAACTGAACTAAATGACTGTCGCCCCGTAGCATTCACTTCTGTCATCATTAAGTGCTTTGAGAGGCTAGTTAAGGATCATATCACCTCTACCTTACCCGACACCCTAGATCCACTACAATTTGCATACAACAGGTCCACCAATGGTGCCATCGCACTGCACACTGCCCTATTCCATCTGGACAAGAGGAATACCTATGTAAGAATGCTGTTCATCGACTACTGCTCAGCCTTCAACACCATAGTGCCCTCCAAGCTCATCACTAAGCTTGGGGCCCTGGGTCTGAACCCCGCCCTGTGCAACTGGGTCCTGGACTTCCTGACGGGCCACCCCCAGATGGTGAAGGTAGGCAACAACACATCCGCTACGCTGATCCTCAACACAGGGGCCCCACATCGGTACATGCTCAGTAGCCTCCTGTGCTACCTGTTCATCCATGACTGCGTGGCCACGCACGCCTGGAAGAGTGGTGCCAGGAATACAACAACCTTATTTTAGTCTAGCCAGAGCCATATAAACTGAGAGTACAAAACATTTCCATGACATAGACTGACCAGGTGGAAGCTATGATCCCTTACTGATGTCACTTGTTAAATCCACTTCAATCAATGTAGATGAATGGGAGGAGACAGGTTAAATAAGGATTTTTAAACCTTGAGACAATTGAGACATGTGTGCCATGCAGAGGGTGAATGGGCAAGACAAAATATTTAAGTAACTTTGAATGGGGTATGGTAGTAGGCACCGGTTTGAGTGTGTCAAGAACTGCAACACTGCTGGGTTTTTCACGTGCTCAACAGTTTCCCGTGTGTATCAAGAAAGGTCACCACCCACAGGACATCCAGCCAACTTGACACAACTGTGGGAAGCATTGGCATCAACATGGGCCAGCATCTCTGTGGAACGCTTTCGACTCCTTGTAGAGTCCATGCCATATTTATGACTCTGGCTAGACTAAAATAAGGTTGTTGTATTCAAAGGCAAGCACTGAGTATGATTCATGTCATTCACATTGTATGATGATCTGAGGGGTGAATCTCAATTCTATTTCCTGGATTCCTCGCATCCTCTCTCCTCGCCTCCTTCTCAAAAGACATTGGAGGAGAAGGTCAGAGAGGAAACCTTGAATCTTCTCCTCCAATGCAAGAGAGGACACTTGGAATCAAGAAAATACATGAGATTCACCCTGATTCTCTGCAGTTGTTTGAATGGTCCTACAACACTAGAGGGCAATATCGGACAAATAATGGTGCCACAGACTGACAGCTGTTATTATAAGAAATATGAATATGTTTTGTAGCAGAGTATAGGTACTTTTCTCTAATGACATTATGCTGTCCAGCTAAAGCAAATTAATTATGACATCCAATAAAAACCCTCAAAGGTTGATTGGAGGCTTCTGTTAATTTACGGAACTATATTTCAGAGGTCTGGCTTGCGGTATCGCAGAAAACAAAATGAACAGCCCGCACACGGACACAGACACACGAGTGACTTGAATGACAAAGCTTATCTTTGACTCTGCCTCTACAAAGTATAACATGTAAAAAAATGCTGCCAATCTATCTCAAATGCAAATGTATTGAAATGGTAGTTTACATAATTGGAAAATGAATGATGGCAGAGGAGAACATCTTATTTCAATAACATATCATTCTCTATTATAGACATTATTTTAACCTCTCGACTCCTTTGGAACTAGAAGGCACACATGGACAGCTTGCCAGATAATACATGGTTGGAATAAAGTGTTTGAGAGATAAATCCTCAGATAGGCACATATAGAACTGTAAGGTCTGATTTGGGATTACTGTTGGGAGACTAAGGGATCTTATTTAGATAAGCCCCACATAACAGATTACTCAAAGATGGCTCAGATGGAATCAAAAAAGAGGACTACATGCGAGTGAAACGTCCAATCAGAAACAGAGACAACATATTGGAGGAAATGTCATCATGATTCCTCAAAGTCGGTCTAAGATTTGAGCTCGACGATTGATACTGTAGTTGTTACGCTGCTGACAAAGACAGGCTCGAAAAGGAAAACAATGGAAAGAGGGATTGCACTCAATCTAATGGAATGGAATGAGGGAGATACCTCAGTTATCAAATGCACTCAATCTAATGGAATGGAATGAGGGAGATACCTCAGTTATCAAATGCACTCAATCTAATGGAATGGAATGAGGGAGATACCTCAGTTATCAAATGCACTCAATCTAATGGAATGGAATGAGGGAGATACCTCAGTTATCAAATGCACTCAATCTAATGGAATGGAATGAGGGAGATACAGTGGGTAAAAAAAGTATTTAGTCAGCCACCAATTGTGCAAGTTCTCCCACTTAAAAAGATGAGAGAGGCCTGTAATTTTCATCATAGGTACACGTCAACTATGACAGACAAAATGAGATTTTTTTTCTCCAGAAAATCACATTGTAGGATTTTTAATGAATTTATTTGCGAATTATGGTGGAAAATAAGTATTTGGTCAATAACAAAAGTTTCTCAATACTTTGTTATATACCCTTTGTTGGCAATGACACAGGTCAAACGTTTTCTGTAAGTCTTCACAAGGTTTTCACACACTGTTGCTGGTATTTTGGCCCATTCCTCCATGCAGATCTCCTCTAGAGCAGTGATGTTTTGGGGCTGTTGATGGGCAACACGGACTTTCAACTCCCTCCAAAGATTTTCTATGGGGTTGAGATCTGGAGACTGGCTAGGCCACTCCAGGACCTTGAAATGCTTCTTACGAAGCCACTCCTTCGTTGCCCGGGCGGTGTGTTTGGGATCATTGTCATGCTGAAAGACCCAGCCACATTTCATCTTCAATGCCCTTGCTGATGGAAGGAGGTTTTCACTCAAAATCTCACGATACATGGCCCCATTCATTCTTTCCTTTACACGGATCAGTCGTCCTGGTCCCTTTGCAGAAAAACAGCCCCAAAGCATGATGTTTCCACCCCCATGCTTCACAATAGGTATGGTGTTCTTTGGATGCAACTCAGCATTCTTTGTCATCCAAACACGACGAGTTGAGTTTTTACCAAAAAGTTATATTTTAGTTTCATCTGACCATATGACATTCTCCCAATCCTCTTCTGGATCATCCAAATGCACTCTAGCAAACTTCAGACGGGCCTGGACATGTACTGGCTTAAGCAGGGGGACACCTCTGGCACTGCAGGATTTGAGTCCCTGGCGGCGTAGTGTGTTACTGATGGTAGGCTTTGTTACTTTGGTCCCAGCTCTCTGCAGGTCATTCACTAGGTCCCCCGTGTGGTTCTGGGATTTTTGCTCACCGTTCTTGTGATCATTTTGACCCCACGGGGTGAGATCTTGCGTGGAGCCCCAGATCGAGGGAGATTATCAGTGGTCTTGTATGTCTTCCATTTCCTAATAATTGCTCCCACAGTTGATTTCTTCAAACCAAGCTGCTTACCTATTGCAGATTCAGTCTTCCCAGCCTGGTGCAGGTCTACAATTTTGTTTCTGGTGTCCTTTGACAGCTCTTTGGTCTTGGCCATAGTGGAGTTTGGAGTGTGACTGTTTGAGGTTGTGGACAGGTGTCTTTTATACTGATAACAAGTTCAAACAGGTGCCATTAATACAGATAACGAGTGGAGGACAGAGGAGCCTCTTAAAGAAGAAGTTACAGGTCTGTGAGAGCCAGAAATCTTGCTTGTTTGTAGGTGACCAAATACTTATTTTCCACCATAATTTGCAAATAAATTCATTAAAAATCCTACAATGTGATTTTCTGGAATTTTTTATCTCAATTTGTCTGTCATAGTTGACGTGTACCTATGATGAAAATTACAGGCCTCTCTCATCTTTTTAAGTGGGAGAACTTGCACAATTGGTGGCTGACTAAATACTTTTTCCCCCCACTGTACCTCAGTTATCAAAACGCAGTCAGCAATTCCGTCAAACATATTCAATTACATCAATCTCGGAAATCATCCAAGTGGTGAGATTTTTCAAGTATGGGTGTTTGCTTGCTTGTCAATATTTCCGAATACTTGATTGTCATTTATTCCCTTACAGTGCACAGAAATGTGTGTTTTGCTTTTTAACCCAACCCCCTGTCACACGCACAAACGCACACACGCACGCACACATACACACACACAAACAAACACACGACGGATGCATTTTTACAGAAAAGAACTGGAAAAAAGTGATCATACTTTAGAGTAAACAAAACACTTGAGATCGTAGAAGAAAGAAGAAGAAAAGAAGCTTCAAAGAAGCTCAGTCAATGTGGAAAGCTACCGTGAGCGCTTAGTCGTTTATCACTGCCTACATGCACTAATTGGAGTAATATGGTAATATCGTCAACATTTTTCAGCATGTTTTATCTCTGTGGAAATGTTGCTTTTATTGCAATATTTTGCTCCAAAACAGATATATCACATCAAGTTGTTAATTCACATTTTTGTAATTTAGCAGACGCTCTTATCCAGAGTGACTTACAAGAGCAATTCGGGTTAAGTGCCTTGCTCAAGAGCACATCGACAGATCTTTCACCTAGGGTTTTCGAACCAGCGACCTTTCGGTTACTGGCCCAACACTCTTAACTGCTAGGCTACCTGCCACCTTACGTACACCTCATGTTGGATACACAAAATAAGACATGTTTTCATTTACATTACAAAATGATTTATTCTATTGCAGCAACTATTAAGATCTGTCTCCTATGCATCTAGTGTACTCACAGCACACTGTGACTTCCAAAGAGAACTATTTGTGTTTCAACTTAGCTACCATGAGCCATACACATGCAATACAAAAGAAGCATCCCCTCCTCCTTCCCACTCCACACCCCAATTATACTGTATATGTCACCCCACGGCGAGATGGAGTGAAGGAGCGGGAATGGAGCAATTGAGGGCTTGCGGTCCCCCAGGTGCTGTGCAATGGTGACAGGAGGTATCACCCAAAAGATGAGCTCCAACTGGGGCTAGAGAAATGTCACCTCCAAGGTGACTGGATGGCTGATCTGGGCCTGTACATAATAAGAACAGCCTTGTCACTCTCAACCCCCGTGTCATTCTAGTGACTGTGACTGGGTCAGGGGTTCACCAATGTGTCACTTCGGGTTAGTTATAAAATGTTTAGCCTTCGTTAGACTGACCGTGTGCTATTTCAAAGAACACAATAGGTGAACAGACTGCATGACTGTGTGTGTGTGTGTGTGCAGTAGGTTGGTTGGTGTTTTCCTCTTTCAGGCTCTCCATGACCTGGGCTGTAGAGAACTCTGAATAGTGACCTAGCTCTAGTCCATAACCGATTACCGATCACTAGTGGTAGGTGGGAAGATCTGTACCCTACCAGCTCTCACAGTCTCACGTCAGAATTAGACGTTCATCCATGTTTCTCAAACGTCAAATTTCGAAGTGGTTCCAAAGGTTTGGGATAGGCTTAAAGCAAAAATATATAAAAACAACTTTCTATCGCTGGATTCGAATGCAAAACCGAAACCTACTTGAAGGTAACAGCGCTCACTGTTGCCCCTAGTGGCCGGTTTCCACGTCATCTCCCGACGTCCTCAGACCTGGATGGACGTTGAATACTGACTTGTATCCCGGGTGACCTGGCTGCTGTACCAGCCAGCCTTTCTGCCTCTTGGGCTCTGCATGGCGATTAGTGTGGACTACTGGAGTGGTTGCCAAGGCAACCGACTGCTGCAGAAATGATCATATGTTATTAGATGGCCTTGACGGCGGCAGACAAACTACCGTACTTGATAAGACTAAAGAGAAGACAAGAAGACAAGAAAATAAAAGATAAAAGGAACAGCAGAAATTCAACAGTGACGCAAACAAATTATAACATCTGAGGCAGAAAAAAACGACACCCTTGATTTAGAGATGCTACATTTCAGTTGAACACAGACAACGGCACATAAAACCTACATACAAAGACAATTTTGTGTGTACGAACATACGCACGCACGCAAACACACACACACACACACACACACACACGCAAACACACACACACACACACAGAGATAAATCCGGGGTCCAGAGTCTTTAAACAAGAATTGTGTCTCAGGTTCGTATTCATAGGCAAATTGCTTCTCAAGCAGACAAGTCATTTATAGAAGGTACTAATGGGCCCCAGACATCCTCTATACCAGGAGTTTGAGCTACTCCCCTCAGGGTGACGATACCAGGCACCAGGGCATAAAAAGAATAGAGCCAAACAATTTTTAATCCAAGAGGCAATAAGGCTTCTAAAAACACTAGTAGGTCCAGCAGGCAGGCCTTTAGTTGATACTGTAGTCCAGTGTTTCCCAACTCCAGTCCTCGAGTACCCCCAACTGCACACATTTGTATTGTAACCCTGGACAAACACACCTGATTCAACTCATCGAGGGCTTGATGATTAGTTGGCAAGTTGAATCAGGTGTGCTTGTCCAGGACTAGAATAAAAATGTGTAGTGTTTGGGGTATTCAAAGACTGGAGTTGAGAAACACTGCTGTAGTCGATAGTGTACAAATGTGTATAGTGTACAGAATAATTATGAATCCCACATGAACTGCACTTTGTCTACTCTTTCATTGGTTGTATTTATTGTCTGTAATAATTGCTTGTCTTTTGTCTATGGTTGATATGTGATTAATGTATGCACAGAGCCGCAAACAAAATGTCCCCATGTGGATAATAAATAAATGATCTTATCTTAACTTATCTTATCGTATCGTATTCTGCTCTTATCTTATCTCAAGCTATAGCTTATGCAAAAAGGTGCAAACTTGTTCCATTGCATCCAAACTTTATAAGAAACACTTCAATGTGACAAAAATAGAAAAAATAGGAAATGGCAGTATGTTCCATCTGGGAGAATTTCTAACAACATGATTACAAAATGTCAAAAGGAGCACAGGAGAGTTACTGTTCTAAGATGAGCTCCTTGTGCAGAGTGCACTCTGAGTGGCAACTCCTTAAATGAGGACAATGGAGGCATGACGGCCATGGTGCTAACCCCACTCACAGCCAAACTGTATTCTCACTGTCTGACTGCTACCTCCATAGAGCTTCTTCATAACGCCACTCATGCCCATTCCAGATTCACAGTCACAAATCATCATAATTAGTGGTACAATTAGGCCACTACAATAACCAAATCATACAAAGTGGTATGAGTGGGGAAAAGAGTCCAGAGAGCAATGAGTTTCAAATTTTAGTAGTCATATGTACGGGATACGCATGGTATACATCGTCAAATGAAATGCTTACTTGCAGGTTCCTTCTCGACAATGCAAGAACAATAAGAAATAGTAAAAAATAAGAATATGAACAGAAAGCAAATGTCTAGCTATCTAACTACATAGCACGTTTGGTGATGAATACATGTCTCCACTACATTTGCAATATTTTTGTCTCTAGCTAAACAAATCTCAAACAGCTAGAATAATAGGATTTCTAGAAGTTTGAGCAAATCCCTATATAACATACAAGCAATCTTAGGTCACAAATTGTACTTGCAAACGTATTTTGACAGTGTAGCGACCCATTTATGGGGGCGAAGCAAACAACTGAGGGAATCTCTGGTAAGATAGCAGAAATGTCAACTACTCATTCATTAAATCCCACTTATGGGTTTTAATGAGAGTTTCAGGGGCGTGAGTTTGTCTAATGTTGATGGATGGGACTGTAAGTGACAGCTCTGTCATTGTTCCAGATAACAAGAGATTGACGATGTCAGGTGTCGATCCCATTCTCACTGCCACAATGGAGCCTCCTCAAAATGGAGTCATTTCCACAAACTGGAAAGCGACCCCGAGGCCACGGCTGAAACACACACACATGCACACAGCGCCATGGACCCTCAAGTTCTAAGAAGAACGCTGTCACTCACTGTGCCATTGGTGACTGAATGCCATTACTAGGGTCAATTCCCCACCACTTTGGGAGGGCTCCACCGACACTGATTCCAGAATTACAAACAATGAAAGTAATAGTTTCCTGGCGAAGCATTTCCATCTCTTTTAGTCAATTTAATGAGTGTGGTCGATACCTGTATTGTGCTATGTGTCACTATACTGGAGGCATTACACTGCGCCTCTGTACACCTTTCCTTAAACCACTACTTTTCCTAATTCAGTGTGTCCTGCTACACAACACTTTCATATTAGCCAAGACTGCGCCTCACACTCTGGTTGAGGTAAACAGTTTATTCATCCTGTGACATACGAGCCAAATGGAAGAACTGAGGAGGAACCCTGACCAAGAACAACAATGACAAACGAAAGGAGAAATGATGAGTCATGGCTGGCTCCACCAGTACGGCATAGGCACTGAAGACATTAGAGCCCCCGAGTGTGTCTGTCTGTGTGGGGGGGGGGGTGTATGCGCGTGTGTATGTGTATAAGTGTATATACAGTGCCTTCGGAAAGTATTCAGACCCCTTGACTTTTTCCACATTTTGTTATGGTACAGCCTTATTCTAAAATGGATTGAAGAAAAAAAACTCAACAATCTACACACAATACCACATAATGACAAAGCGAAAACAGATTTTTAGACATTTTTGCAAAAACAGAAATACCTTATTTACGTAAGTATTCAGACCCTTTGCTATGATACTCGAAATTGAGCTCAGGTGCATCCTGTTTCCATTGATCATCCTTGAGATGTTTCTACAACTTGATTGGAGTCCACCTGTGGTATATTCAATTGTTTGGACATGATTTGGAAAGGCACAAACCTGTCTATATAAGGTCCCACAGTTGACAGTTTGTGTCAGAGCAAAGTTTGGAACCACCAAGACTCTTCCTAGAGCTGGCCGCCCGGCCAACCTGAGCAATCGGGGGAGAAGGGCCTTGGTCAGGGAGGTGACCCAAATACAGGTGTGCCAAGCTTGTAGCGTCATCCCCAAGAAGACTCCATGCTGAAATCGCTGCCAAAGGTGCTTCAGCAATGTCCTGAGTAAAGGGTCTGAATACTTATGTAAATGTATATTTCATTTTTTTTATTTTTATGAATTAGCAAAAATTTCTAAAAACCTGTTTTTGCTTTGTCATTATGGGGTATTGTGTGTAGATTGATGATGAAAAAAAAACAATTTAATACATTTAAGAATAAGGCTGTAACATAACAAAATGTGGAAAAAGTCAAGGGGTCTGAATACTTTCCGAAGGCACTGTATGTGTGTGTGTGTGTGGCTGTGTGTGCATGCAGCTGCTGTTTCAGTGCAAGACTCAAGAGGGTTCTCACCTGAAATCAATAGTTTTGATCTAATCCCTGAAAACAGCAGTATTCTGACTGTCTACTATGTCTGGATGATCAACTCAGTCTGGGTACCACACATCATTACCAGTACACTATGGTGGCACAGTGACTCACACTCTCTCCAGTAAGTGGAAAACAGGACCGCTTTCTTGGAACTGTTTCTTCTGGGTTGTTTGATTCTACCAAGGTGAACAACAAGTAGCATTTGGGATGAGTAATGTAATGGCAGTACTCTATCAACGAGACACACACACGCGCATGCACGCAAGCACACATGCACACATGTATGCAGCCCCCCCACCCCCACCACACACCTACACACATACACACACACACCCTCTCTCTTTCCACAATGTTAAAGCAGATCTATTATTTTTCATCTTTATCTTAATAGACAGGGAACTGCAAAATATTCTGTGAGTAGACAAGAGATTAAAAAATACCCAGTACACTTCAAAATCCACAGGCTCCCACTCCAATTACACACAAAATCACTGGCTATTTGACTGACTATTGATAGCTTGGAAATATTTGATATCAATGTCTTGTCTCTATTTTCTTTTCAGGACTTGAAATTCTGATTGAGAAGGCCAACAAAAGCCTTGGAGATATCCATGTTTTTATTCAAATGCAATATCAACCCCATGCTATTCCATGCCTTCAAATACCAATAGTTGAGAGAATGTTGGCACAGTTTGATAATGAATACTGATGCTATTTCAAAGCGCTATATGATCACACACAGCCAAACATTAAATGGACTACTACAGCAAAATAAATCTCCTTCCACTTCGAATGAGGAAACAAATTTGTGTGTGATGATCAGGGTTGGGTAGGTTACTCTCTACATCTAATCCGTAATGCTGCGTTTACATGGTACGAGGTAGACGGTAGATGGTAAATGGCAAACCGGATGTCGTTGTTTTCAATAAGAGCATGATGCCGTTGAGGCTGGCGGTGAATGCCATCAGCCGCCACCGTAGACAGGACATGCCGCCAGAGTTCAAATATTTCAACTTTTGCCATCTGCCGTAGCGTTGTTTTCTATCGGATGTTGATTTACACTGTTTGTTTACTGATATCACCATAGTAACGCATACATTCATGCTAGATTGCTTTTGCCGTCACCTTCTTTCTTGCTTTCCTTTCCCGCTTTGCAGACTGGTATGACGGTTTTTGCATCCCTCGTCTAAACGCAGCATTACAGTTACTAGTTGCTTTATAATCAGTAACGTAATTTTTGGATTACCCACATTTTGTAACGTAATCTGATTACCTTCAATTACTTTTGGATTATTTCCTTCAACGCATTTGGTGTGTCATCATAGTGGTCTCTGACTTGTGGTCTAACTCGCTCAGGGGGAACAAACTTAAACTTGCGCCTTTTTTCAATGCTGAATTGAATGTCATTAAGAAAGCAGAAAGTATCATAATGTATTTTTTCCCCCCACAAACACCCTTTATGAATGTAAAAGTAATCCAAGAAGTAATCATCGAGTTTTTCAAAAGTATCTAATCTGATTACAATATTTTTGCTGGTAGCGTAATGGATTACAGTTACAGATGACATGTAATCAGTTACTCTCCAACCCTGGCGATGATAGTGGGGAACACCATGGAGAGTGAAACATTGTATTGCCACTGCTGGGAGACAAATACCATTTCTCCATCATTTCATTGTTGTGCTTCATTGACTTGTATAATCCAAGAAGTCAGAAGAAATCATGTTTCCAAAACAATTTCTTCTCAGTAATTTCCCTTGCATTGTTTGGGAACCATAGGGAGCACTTTTAGTACACTGTTTTATGAAAATTAGTTTGGGAAGTGATCCCCAAGAGTCTGACAATGTCCTGGAAATAATGACAAGGAATTAAATGGGACTGTCAATTAATAACTTGTTTACTTTAACAACCACCATTAGTGGCAATATTCTGCAGTTTTGTGCATCAGTAGACAAAGAGGTGCAAAGAGAATAAACAGAAACACTGAATCACACGCTGGGACTCATATACACACACACACACACGCACACATAAACACACACACACACATATACACGTTTTCATTCTAAATACAAATTCAGCTTGCATCTGCCTCATGATGGCATGAAGGATCCTCTCTTAGTGTGTATAGAAATCAAAACAAACGTTGACTAATGATATCTTTCTCAGTGCGGTAGCACAGCATTACAGGTGGATGGGGCACTTGAGCATGTCATAATGATTGAGCTTTACTACATGACCTTGTCAGTAATTTTAAAGGTCATTTCTAATAGGGAAGTGATTTAGCATATTGTCTTGGTGTACTTTGCCAAACTATCAACCACCTATAATTCCATCACCACATTTTATGTCCTTTCACAAATGTCCATTCACAAATTGACTTGGACAAACTCCAGTCCACTGAACGAAGGTGACATTTCACGGAAAGGCCATACAGCAGTTGACTTCAAAACCAGAACTGACTAAATCCTTCTCACACTGTAGATGAGGCAATGGTGTAGTTAGGGTAGCCTGTATGTATGCACACTGTATTCCCTGCTGCTTGCACACTGAATAGTGTAGTTACACCTTTTGCAGCTCTGTGTGGGTCAGTCGGTAGAGCATGGCGCTATTTACACCAGGGGTTGTTGGTTTGATTCCCGCTGGGGCCACCCATACAAAAAATAGATGCATGCATTACTGTAAGTCGTTTTGGATAAACCTGTTGAATAAATAGCATATATTATATTACATATTACTTGTTATAAGCATGTATTAGCACTTATAAAGCCTTATAATGTTCAACGTACCTCTGGGAGAAGATGTCCCTGTATGGACTGCCGTGCTGCAAGGCGATGCCGTAGCCCCGGTCTGGTGCCTTGTTCCCCACAGTGTAAAAGGAGCAGTCCTCATCGTTGATGCCCACATACTCCAGCACTGCCACATCCCACACAAAGGCAAAATGCCCGTACTTCACCTGAGAGAAAAGTATAAACACAAAAATAGAATTACTGAGTGTATCCATGAGGGTGCAGTCAAATTGTTGTGGTCTGATGGGCAACGCCCTTTATTGTAATTATATTTCTAGGGGTAGAAACAGATATAGAAACACATAACACTATACAAACTATAATTTGACACTCCGGTCGAGAGATGGTAACATGATTGAACATGAACATCAACCATGACTAATTGTGTCGCATGCATTGTGGAGTAGGGTAACGTGTTGCCCATAGACACTGATCTTTGGTCAGTTTTGTATTTTCCCCAGTAATAGTCAAGGTCAGGATTTTTTTTTCTTGTTTTAATTGTACATGGTCCCTGACAATTGAACAGAATAAATGAAAAACAAAAAGACATACGTGATTAGCCTACCCTGTAATTGGAATATAATATGTTATTTTCATTTGAAGATGTAGCGAGTGCACGTTATAGCTTTATATTCATCACCACAATGTCATCCCTTTAGTCTTTAGTTTGGATAGATGGGAGTGTCTGTTTGCTGAGGGGAAGTCAAGGTTAATATGGTCAGAGGTGACCAAATCATCACCTGTTTTACATCAGCTCTGCAGCTCCCATTAATGGGACACTTACCATCCACATCAATTCACTTTTCAAAGAAAAAAAACCCGGGTGTGAGGACATTCACATTTGACCCTCTTTTGAGACATGCTATACTTTAAGATTCTGTGAATCTTTTGAGTATTCATTGTTATTACCCCTGTAAGAGATGCACCATGGCTGCCTGCCTGGCCCTCTACATGCGTTTGGACTCTGACGTCTCATTAACTGTAATTGGTACTTTATGAAATGTTCAGGCACCTCACCCCAGTCTGCGTCTGGACAGGGTTTAAGGTGATTGCCCTCTGCAGAATGACTCATGTCTGAATAAGAAAACCTCTTATTTGGTGATTTGGCTCAAACAGCACTATGGGTGTGCATTCCAAATGGCCCCCTATTCCCTATTTAGGCCCATATAGGCCCTGGTGAAAGTGGTGCACTATATAGGGAATAGGGGGCCATTTGGGACGCATCCTCTTCCTTCTCCTGGATCGCTCTTATAGTGCATTCGGAAAGTATTCAGACCCCTTGACTTTTTCCACATGTTGTTACGTTACAGCCTTATTCTGAAATTGATTAAGTTGTTTTTTCCCCTCCTCATCAATCTACACACAATACCCCATAATGACAAAGCAAAAACAGGTTTTTAGAACATTTTTCAAATGTATTAAAAATAAAAAACGGAAATATAACATTTACATAAGTATTCAGACCCTTTCCTCAAAACAAATCAAATGTTATCTGTCACATGCGCCGAATACAATAGGTGTAAACCTTACCATGAAATGCTTACTTACAAGCCCTTAACCAACAATGCTGTTTTAAGAAAATAGAGTTAAGAATATATTTACTAAATAAACTAAAGTAGAAAAAAAGAAAGAAAAAAGAATGGTACATGCATAGATAATAAACAGCGAGTAGCAACAGTGTAAAGACAAAGGGGGGGGGGGCAATGCAAATAGTCCAGGTGGCCATTTGATTAATTGTTCAGCAGTCTTATGGCTTGGGGGTAGAAGCTGTTAAGGAGCCTTTTGGACCTAGACTTGGCGCTCCGGTACCGCTTGCCGTGCAGTAGCAGAGAGAACAGTCTATGACTTGGGTAACTGGAGTCTTTGACCATTTTTGGGGCCTTCCTCTGACACTACCTAGTGTATAAGTCCTGGATGTCAGAAAGCTTGGCCCCAGTGATGCACTGGGCTATATGCACTACCCTCTATAGCGCCTTACGGTCGGATGCTGAGCAGTTGCCATACCAGGCAGTGATGCAACCGGTCAGGATGCTCTCGATGGTGCAGCTGTAGAACTTTTTGAGGATCTGGGGTCCCATGCAAAATCTCAGTGCTTTGTTGAAGCACCTTTGGCAGCGATTACAGCCTCGAGTCTTCTTGGGTATGACGCTACAAGCTTGGCACACCTGTATTTGGGGAGTTTCTCCCATTCTTCTCTGCAGATCCTCTCAAGCTCTGTCAGGTTGGTTGGGGAGCGTCGCTGCACAGCTATTTTCAGGTCTCTCCATAGATGTTTGATCGGGTTCAAGTCCGGGTTCTGGCTGGGCCACTCAAGGACATTCAGAAACTTGTCCCGAAGCCACTCCTGCGTTGTCTTGGCTGTATGCTTAGGGTTAATGTCCTGTTGGAAGGTGAACCTTCGCCCCAGTCTGAGGTCCTGAGCGCTCTGGAGCAGGTTTTCATCAAGGATCTCTCTGTACTTTGCTCCGTTCATCTTTCCCTTGATCCTGACTAGTCTCCCAGTCCCTGTCGCTGAAAAACATCCCCACAGCATGCTGCTGCCACCACCATGCATCACCATAGGGATGGTGCCAGGTTTCCTCCAGACGTGACGTTTGGCATTCAGGTCAAAGAGTTCAATCTTGGTTGCATCAGACCAGAGAATCTTGTTTCTCATGGTCTGAGAGTCCTTTAGGTGCCTTTTGGCAAACTCCAAGCGGGCTATCACTCTACCATAAAAGCCTGATTGGTGGAGTGCTGCAGAGAGGATTGTCCTTCTGGAAGGTTCTCCAATCTCCACAGAGGAACTCTGGAGCACTGTCAGAATGACCATCGGGTTCCATTTAAGAATGATGGAGGCCACTGTGTTCTTGGGGACCTTCAATGCTGCAGAAATATATTGGTACCCTTCCCCAGATCTGTGCCTCGACACAATCCTGTCTCGGAGCTCTACGGACAATTCCTTCGACCTCATGGCTTGGTTTTTGCTCTGACGTGACCTGTCAACTGTGGAATCTTATATAGACAGGTGTGTGCCTTTCCAAATCATGTCCAATCAATTGAATTTACCACAGGTGGACTCCAATCAAGTTGTTGAAACATCTTAAGGATGAGCAACGGAAACAGGATGCACCTCAGCTTAATTTCGAGTCTCATAGCAAAGGGTCTGAATACTTATGTAAATAAGGTATTTCTGTTTTTTAATTTGCAACAATTTCTAAAAAGCTGTTTTCGCTTTGACATTATGGGGTATTGTCTGTAGATTGATGAGGAAAAAATGATTATCTATCTGGATTTCGACTATCGGATCGGATTAAATGCATATAAATATAATTAATAGAACAGACTAACCACTGACTTGAATGGGGACTCCAGTTCTATTCATTTTATTTATATGCATTTCATCCTATCCGATAGGTGAAATCCAGATAGATAACTTTTGAAAAACTGGGCCCTGAGCATAACCATACCTGTTGAGGTTCCTACTCAATCATAGCCTGCTTAATCCTAGCTATTTATGTGTCACAGGCAAGACAGCTGTGATTTAGTTTGACATTTTAGTCATTTAGCAGACGCTCTTATCCAGAACGACTTACAGTAGTGAGTGCATACATTTCCATACTTTTTTACCCCGTACTGGTCCCCCATGGGAATCGAAACCACAACCCTGCTGTTGCAAGCGCCATGCTCTACCAACTGAGCCACAGGGACCAGTTTGTAAAAACATGTTATAGTTCAAACCTGCTTTTATTACTTATTTTTTCAAACTTTTCTCATCTCCACTCTGTATCTTCTTTTCTCCACACTTGATGAAGGTTTCTTAGTTTTTGAGAAAATGCTATTATAATGTAATACACTGTTGATGATGATATTATCTACAATAACCCCAAACTCATTCCAAAACTAATGATACAATAATGGGTGATTTAAATAGGAAGGCTTCACTCAAGAATTGGGCGGAAGCCTTTTGAACATTTACATTGTCTAATTTCCTCCACAATTGAGAAATGTCCTTGAATGTGTGTGAAAGTTGATCTACTTTATCAAATGACATCACTGAGAAAGTAACAAAGCAAATGCTAAAGATGTCATTTTATGAACACTTTAAGCACTTTAAAATGTGTATATGGCCATTCTCATCTCTAATAATGTCAAACATCTATTGCGCAACGGAAGGGAAGAAAGTGTTGAGATTCCTATTAATTTCTAATCCATTTCAGAGGAGAACAGGAAAGGGGGAACGTAGGTAGGGTTGCAAAATCCCGGGAATTTTGCAACCCTACACGCAGGTACCACAAAGTATTTGCCTTATTCCATAGTAGAGACATTGAAAAAAGAGAGAGGGAACAAGAGCAGAGGAAGGGCAGAAGTCAGGTAGTGGTTGAGTGGTGGCGTATGATGAGCGGAAGAACAGTGAGACGCGTCTCTCCATATGGAGCCAATGCAGCCTGCCTGGAGGAGCCATGGCAATCAGAAGGGCCTAGTGACTCTAATTGTGCCAAGATAATTATTAAAAGCCATTTTCATCGAACACCGGGCGCCTGGTGAATCCTAATCACAGCATTGTTTATTCCCGGAAACATGACTAAATAACCCACTAGATCCATAATCGCAAAATGAAAGCCGTCCATCTGTTCCCCTCTCACCCCCCCACCCCCCAACCCCCCCACCACTCCCTCTGTGCTCAGAGACAAACGCTAGTGTAGCTTAATGTCAATTACGTGAGACATGCTTGATGTTATTGGTTGCAGAGCGTTTCTTTTTTGCATCATTTAAAAGGAGGTGATGGCCTCTAAGCTGATTTGTAATTACTGCAGCATGAGTGTACAGAATGTTTAACGCTAACGTTTTACGAATCCCCTTGATTTTGCGACTTTAAAGGACCCCCCCAGAGGAAGTTGCCACCACTATTTCAACATAATGTCCTGTCCTAGAGATGAAATGCACGTTTAGGTTCCACCTCCAACAAATGACGAAGGCTACTTATACATATTCAAGGATTGGATGTGGGAATTTCCACGTGGAGTTGATAAATATCAACAAATAGGGCACTGACAGCTGTCAGTGTAGCTAACTAGCATGTTAACCTTAGCTAGCTATCTAGCTAGCTAGTATCTTGCTAACCTTATCTAGCTAGCTAATGTTATCTGTTGTTGCTGTGTTTTTTTTCCCTATACTGTATTCAAAATATTAGTCAGCTGGATTTGTCATAAGCATTGATTTAGGGAATACTTCGCCACAGATGGAAACCACTGGCCTATCTTTGACGTCGCCATCTATTGTTATCTCCGCCATAGAAATAGTTAGAAAGAATAAGAAGGTAATATGGGTAACTATTGAAAGATAGCTGATATGCGTTTTTCTACATTGTAATGGACACGGTGCAACCTTTGGTAGGCTGCTGGCAATGCTCATGGTTCTCACAGGGGAAATGAAATGATAGGCTACAATGACCTTTCTCATGATCATGCATGCCGCAAATGACATGTAACTAACTATACGTTCCTTGACTGGTGACAGCTAGTCTTCCTGGGGTCCGAGACATAACAAAAAGGTTATTACAGACAAAAAGACTTGACAATTTACATAGACATTACAGACTTATATATACATGTATTTTTTTTTAAATACAACTAAAGACACAAATGTACACACACACACAAAGAAAAGAAGCAATACAACAAAATAATAATAATGTGTGGGTGTGTGTAGAGTGTGTGTTAGAGTGTGTGTGTGTGCATCTATCAGTTACCCATACATGTCAGTACATACACACAAAAATTAGGTTGCATGGGGAGAGACATTGTGCTGTGAGGTGTTACTTTATTTGTTTTTTTTAACTAGGTTTGCGCTGGAAGGGAGTTCCATGCAATCATGGCTCTACATAATACTGTACATTTCCTTGAATTTGTTCTGGACCTGGGGACTTTGAAGAGACCCCTGGTGGCATGTCTGGTGGGGTAAGACTGACATGCATACTGTTGACATTAGCCCTTTGCAGCACTTGACCATGTCACTGGGAAATAGTCAAGATTAGATCAAACTAGAGCCTGCAGGACTTGTTTGTTTGACTGTGGTGTTAAAAATGCTGAGCATCTCTTTATCACAGACAGAACTCTCCCCATCTTTACAACAATTAAATCAATATGTCTTGACCATGACAATTTACAGTCTAAGGTGACACCGAGAAGTTGAGTTTTCTCAACTTGCTCAACAGCCACATCAATCATTACCAGATTCAGCTGAGGTCTATAACTTAGGAAATTATTTCTACCAAATACAATGCTTTCAGTTTTAGACATGTTCAGGACTAGTTTATTACTAGACACCAATTCCAAAACTGACTGCAACTCACACATACTGTATCTAAAGTGGTATTTTCTACCAATCAGTTTTAGTTCATTTGAAGGGGCTAATATTTAGGGGTTTAACCCTTCGCTGTAACGTTTCAAACATGGCTGTTACATGTTACTGTTTTTTTTTTTTTTATGTCCGGTCTCAAATGATTCTGTGGAGCACACACAAATGGTACAAAGTTACGGACTCAAGGATTCTATGCTTTCAAACAGGTCTGTTGACATTTATTACAAATCTGTCAATGGCGTGTGTAAAGTAGAGGGTTCCAGAAATTAACAATTAGGTATTGCAATCAAGGAATGATGAACCAATGGCAGACTTAAGGGCAGATTTACACAATGTGGGTGCAAGCAACAACATTTTTCTATGGTTGTGTTTTCAGATATTGTCTCAGTTCAGCGAAAGTTCTGGCTACCTGAGACAGACCAGGGTTTCTTCAGGTACAGTCTGACCTTTTAGACTACAGCTTGCTTCTCTCTCCTCTTCAGAGAGCCAACAATCTCTCTCCCAACTTCCCTCCCTCCCGGCTGGCTCAACCCTCAGTTTGTACTGATGGAGCTTCCTCTCTAAAAGCCTCTCTCAACGTGCCAGCTCACAACTGTCCCTCACCGCCTTCCAGCTCCCTCTCCATGCTCTCTCTGCATATGCTCAGATGCCTCATACTCCCTCTCTCTCGCTCTCTCTACCTCTCTCCATCTATGCATGTGTTTGTTTTCAAGGAATCAGGAAGTATTGTGTGGTAAAACCACAGTGAGTTTTGACTTTGATCATTCTCCATTATGGTTGGTCTCTGGGCTCAGTGGAGATAGTCTTTCCCAGTAGCTCCTCTCTCGCGGAGGTGGGCACCAGTTGGCACACAGGTGGCATTCCCGCCCACCGCATGTGCGCTCGACGGTGACAGCGGCGACAGACCAACACTTTGTGACACCTTCTTCTGCACTTGTTTTTCGCCTTAATTGGCCTTGAGCTGTCATTAATTCTCTTTGTTTCCTTAGGAAAATATAAAAAGCAATTAATAGTCTAACACCAACCATATGCAAATCTGCAAAGCAATTTCCAAAGACGGGGATCTGATAACAAAACCCAGAATAATTAGAAACAGATGTTGGAGAAACAGTCCAGGACAGCTCACTGGGCTAGAACTAAAATGCCTTTGCTAATAGGATCTGCCATATAAAAATATATATTTTAAAATTTGTTCTTTCAATTTGATTCTCCCTAATGAAGTCCTGCTCAGTTGTTTCAAAAATATGTACTATCGTCTTTTGAAATATGTAATTGTGCTCGTTTCAAATTAAATCATGTTACAATGGTTCATATTAAATAGGCTACCCACCGGACCACCAGCTACAATATAGTGTATGTTGGGGAGAGTGGAGTAAACGCAATTACTGGATTGGTTAACATACCTTTCTGCCTCCGCACCCTTACAGAGTAATTTGACAGAGGAACATAAGGGGCCTGGCGCAGGAACCTCACAAGGCTAATGTAACATGGCAGCCTAAGCCACCCACCTCCTTTTAGCAGGGTAGTCATCTCCTGCTTTTCAGAGGGAAACACTTTTGTCAGGGGAAAATATTGGGTTACATTTGAATTTACCAGAATGTTTTATTCAAAGAGGTTGGACACTACTGCTCTGAAAGAAAGGTTTCCAAAGACTTTATATCCAATGATTTGGACTGCACTATTTTGCTCAAGCTCCCTCTAAGAAACAGGTGTGTGTGTGAGGATATGAACATTTGTGATTGTGAAGATGGGTGGGAAAAGTCTTTATCTGTTATTTTCAGGGACATCATTGGGACAATAGCCCAGTGTGTCAAAGCCTGCTGAATTTCAAAATAGGGCCCGGTAGCTACTCTAAATCCAACCGCACAATCATCTACCCTCAATTTTCCTCTTCTCAATCCCTGGACCCCCTGATCGAGGAATGATCTTCCTATCGATTTTAATCTATGCATATCGGAATAAAAGTTTACCACCACCATCTAATCACAAAACCACGCTTGAAATGTATTTAGCATTTAAGCTACTTTGTTTCTTTGATCTTTTCAGCTAACACATAGATACAAGTAATCTCGCTATACAGCGGGGGAGGAAGGGATCTGAATCGTCTCTCTAATACCCAACAAAGAACAGGAGCACATAATCTGAGCCAAACAGCAGAGCAACTATGAGTTTTACCTAAGAGGATTTGGTTATTGATTTGACAAAGGAAGTAAGGTTTAACCGCTGCATAAACCCATTATGTTTTTTTTAATAACTTAAACAACTGAGACGTTGCAAGAGTGACATAATTAAAACGTTGTCGACTTTGAACGCACACTATTTAGCACAAGCCGCATGAAATTGCATTGCTGCTAGTTCCTCAAAGGAGGTTTCTTAGCCTCAAACGCCATTAATTACATAATATTAGTTCATTGCATAATATTCGACTCAGGAATATCCGCCTATCTTTTGTTAGGGACTTTTGGTAGTATGACTTAGCCTTTGTTAAAGCCATGAGTCAGTTGAATGGGCCAGAAGCGTCCCATCTTATCCCTCTCTCCCCAGTATCACTCTTTCATGTCTGAGACAATTCTTAGGGCTCCCTCTCTCCAAAAGAATGACAGTAGCAGTCAGACCCTCGCACACAGACGGCAACTTTATCAAAACAGTCGGTCGACATGCAGTGAGTAAGGTGCCTCGACCAGACACTGTAGCTTCAGTCACGGCTCCAGTGGGGCCACCTATCCATCCACATTAACAGGCCTGTCTCATCTATGAAGTGATTCCAATCTCCATCCTCTAACCCTCCTGCAGCTCTCACCAACACAGCTCATGACCTTTCAAATAGGCTCACACCAGTGGATCCGGTACCACACACTTGGTACTGTAGGGCTGTTCTCTTCGTTTACCAGCACAGGTAGTGTAAACATGCTAAAGCATTACTTAATAATGGATAGTTGAGACTCATGGGCTGCATCCAAAATGGCACCCCCATTCCTTATATAGTGCACTACTTTTGACCAGGGCCGATTGGGAATAGGGTGTCATTTGGGACATAGGTTGAGGTACTTCGGACACATAAGCCGGTGGCCCTCTGACAGTGAATCAGTGCCCCCCATCTCTCTATCTTGCTCCCTCTGTATTATCTGTGTGAGTCTTCATGCCGACAAATATGACAACTTTCAAGGACAGCGGAGATGAGAGAAGGTGAATGAACTGTTGGCGGGTCTGAAGAAACAGCAGTCTGTGTTTACTCACAGCCGAGACATCAGTGACGCTGCAGTGAAAGCTAGCTACCTCATTGCTAATGAAATCGCAGTGGCTTCAAAACCATTTAGTGAGGGTGAATTTGTAAAAACATGCATGATGAAGGCAGCGGAGATTGTGTGCCCTGAAAAGCGGCAGGCTTTTGCAAATATCAGCCTGACAAGAAACACAGTTGCAGACAGGATTCCGATCTTTCAGTGGATTTGGACAGCCAGTTGAAGAAAAAAGTAAAGTCATTTATTGCGTTTTCGGTTGCAATTGATGAAAGCACGGACATTACAGATGTTGCACAACTGGCCATTTTCATCCGCGGAGTTGATGACACATTGACCGTCACCGAGGAGTTCGTGGAGTTGGTGCCGATGACAGATACAACGACAGCAGCTGATATTTTTACCGCACTCGTCGGGCGCGCTGGACAGGGTCGGAGTGGACTGGTCCCGCGCTGTCAGCCTGGCTACAGATGGTGCGCCCTCAATGATCGGGAAAAAAGCAGGCGTTGTGACAAAGTTCAGAGAGAAAGTGCAATCTGCAAATGGAGGACATGATTTTTTGACTTTTCACTGTATTTTGCACCAGGAGGCTTTGTGTTGCAAGTCATTAAAGATGGATAACGTCATGAAGGTGGTCATCCAAACTGTTAATTTCATCCGATCCAGAAGCCTGAATCACCGTCAGTTTGACAGCCTTCTCAGAGAGAAAGACCACATCTATGGCCTGCCATACCACACTGAGGTAAGATGGTTAAGCCGAGGTGCTGTGCTGAGGCGTTTCTTTGATTTACGAGAAGAAATTGAACAGTTCATGGAAGAAAAGGGCAAACCAGTGTTAGAATTTCATTCCGCAGAATGGATGCAGGACCTTGCATTTATGGTGGATGTTACAGAGCACCTGAATAACTTGAACAAACAGCTGCAAGGGCGCAACAAAGTTGTCACTCAGTATTATGACAGCATACGTTCTTTCAAGTTGAAGCTGTCATTGTGGGAGACGCAACTTGCCGGTGGTGATGCAGCTCACTTCCCCTGTCTGAAAAATGTGTGCGCGACCCAACATGTGGCAGACATGAAGCGGTTCAAAGATAAAATAACGGGACTGTTACGGGAGTTTGAGCAACGCTTTCAGATTTATTGTTTATATGTTTTTATGTTGATGTGCTATTGTTTTTAATTGATTTTATTTTATGTGTATATTTAACCTATTCTTGACTCTGTGGTTCTTGCACTTGTTTGGGGAACAGGATTTCATTATTTTTATCTACATTTCTGCCTGAGAAATGACACCCTGATATAGTTCTGTGATCTGTGATATACTTCTGTGAATCACTGAGGCATTGTGTGTGTGTGTTCTTTGTCCTCAGAACTTTCAAATAACTTGAGGTGTTTTATGATTAATAGTGATGTTGTGCTTTTGGACACTGTCCTCAGGCTCCAGCTTTATGTTTATATGTTTTTATGTTGATGTGCTGTTTTTAATTGATTTTATTTTATTTGTATATTTAACCTATTCTTGACTCTGTGGTTCTTGCACTTGTTTGGGGAACAGGATTTCATTATTTTTATCTACATTTCTGCCTGAGAAATGACACCCTGATATAGTTCTGTGATCTGTGAAACA
Source organism: Coregonus clupeaformis (assembly GCF_020615455.1). Taxonomy (NCBI): domain Eukaryota; kingdom Metazoa; phylum Chordata; class Actinopteri; order Salmoniformes; family Salmonidae; genus Coregonus; species Coregonus clupeaformis. Next base: position 9,122,214 of record NC_059209.1, read on the forward strand.
GTTCTGTTAATCACTGAGGCATTGTGTGTTTGTGTGTTCTTTGTCCTCAGAACTTTCAAATAACTTGAGGTGTTTTATGATTAATAGTGATGTTGTGCTTTTGGACACTGTCCTCAGGCTCCAGCTTTATGTTTATATGTTTTTATGTTGATGTGCTATTGTTTTTAATTGATTTTATTTTATTTGTATATTTAACCTATTCTTGACTCTGTGGTTCTTGCACTTGTTTGGGGAACAGGATTTCATTATTTTTATCTACATTTCTGCCTGAGAAATGACACCCTGATATAGTTCTGTGATCTGTGAAACAGTTCTGTTAATCACTGAGGCATTGTGTGTTTGTGTGTTCTTTTTCTTTAGAATTTTCAAATAAACTTGACGTGTTTTATGATTAATAGTGATGTTGTGCTTGTACTATTTTGGACACACTGTCCTCAGGCTCCAGCTTTATGTTGTATGTTGATCGTATTAAAACAAAGAAAACAATCTGAAGTTGTTGTTTTTAAGTTATATATACCATGATTTTTCCGGTGCGGCCCACTTGGGAATAGATTTTCCTCCATGTGGCCCCTGAGCTAAAATGAGTTTGACACCCCTGTTATATACCCTTTGTTGGCAATGACACAGGTCAAACGTTTTCTGTAAGTCTTCACAAGGTTTTCACACACTGTTGCTGGTATTTTGGCCCATTCCTCCATGCAGATCTCCTCTAGAGCAGTGATGTTTTGGGGCTGTCGCTGGGCAACACAGACTTTCAACTCCCTCCAAAGATTTTCTATGGGGTTGAGATCTGGAGACTGGCTAGGCCACTCCAGGACCTTGAAATGCTTCTTACGAAGCCACTCCTTCGTTGCCCGGGCAGTGTGTTTGGGATCATTGTCATGCTGAAAGACCCTGCCACGTTTCATCTTCAATGCCCTTGCTGATGGAAGGAGATTTTCCCTCAAAATCTCACGATACATGGCCCCATTCATTCTTTCCTTTACACGGATCAGTCGTCCTGGTCCCTTTGCAGAAAAACAGCCCCAAAGCATGATGTTTCCATCCCCATGCTTCACAGTAGGTATGGTGTTCTTTGGATGCAACTCAGCATTCTTTGTCCTCCAAACACGACGAGTTGAGTTTTTACCAAAAAGTTATATTTTGGTTTCATCTGACCATATGACATTCTCCCAATCCTCTTCTGGATCATCCAAATGCACTCTAGCAAATTTCAGACGGGCCTGGACATGTACTGGCTTAAGCAGGGGGACACGTCTGGCACTGCAGGATTTGAGTCCCTGGCGCGTAGTGTGTTACTGATGGTAGGCTTTGTTACTTTGGTCCCAGCTCTCTGCAGGTCATTCACTAGGTCCCCCCGTGTGGTTCTGGGATTTTTGCTCACCTTTCTTGTGATCATTTTGACCCCACGGGGGTGAGATCTTGCGTGGAGCCCCAGATCGAGGGAGATTATCAGTGGTCTTGTATGTCTTCCATTTCCTAATAATTGCTCCCACAGTTGATTTCTTCAAACCAAGCTGCTTACCTATTGCAGATTCAGTCTTCCCAGCCTGGTGCAGGTCTACAATTTAGTTTCTGGTGTCCTTTGACAGCTCTTTGGTCTTGGCCATAGTGGAGTTTGGAGTGTGACTGTTTGAGGTTGTGGACAGGTGTCTTTTATACTGATAACAAGTTCAAACAGGTGCCATTAATACAGGTAACGAGTGGAGGACAGAGGAGCCTCTTAAAGAAGAAGTTACAGGTCTCTGAGAGCCAGAAATCTTGCTTGTTTGTAGGTGACCAAATACTTATTTTCCACCATAATTTGCAAATAAATTCATTAAAAATCCTACAATGTGATTTTCTGGATTCTTTTTCCTCAATTTGTCTGTCATAGTTGACATGTACCTATGATGAACATTACAGGCCTCTCTCATCTTTTTAAGTGGGAGAACTTGCACAATTGGTGGCTGACTAAATACTTTTTTCCCCCACTGTACAAGGGGTACCGGTACCGAGTCAATGTGCAGGGGCACCGGTTAGTCGAGGTAATTGACGTAATATGTACATGTAGGTAGAGTTATTAAAGTGACTATGCATAGATAATAGGCCTCCTGTAGCTCAGTTGGTAGAGCATGGCACTTGCAACGCCAGGGTTGTGGGTTCGATTCCCACAGGGGGCCAGTATGAAAAATGTATGCACTCACTAACTGTAAGTTGCTCTGGATAAGAGCGTCTGCTAAATGACTAAAAGGTAATAATAAACAGAGTGGAAGCAGTTTTTCCTCTAGAATTTCCCTGTATTTAGCTAAATCCTGACCAGTTTCACAGTTCCTGCCAATGAAAAGCATGCCCATAACACGATGCTGTTGCGGTGACTTTATTACCGCCACACCGGCAGTCAAATTCCACGTGACAGTCATGGTAATCTCCTTATATGCACTCTGGACATGCTTTAGTAGTCCCGTGTAGCTCAGTTGGTAGAGCATGGCACTTGCAACGCCAGGGTTGTGGGTTCCATTCCCACGGGGGACCAGTATGAAAAAAGAAACATGTATGCACTAACTGTAAGTCGCTCTGGATAAGAGCGTCTGCTAAATGACTATAATGTAATGTACCCAACTTGCTAACTACCATCAGGTCCTAATGTACTCAGGCTCTATTGTCCTTCTAACCACTCTGACATCAATTTGAAACACGCATTAAAACAGTAGGCCTATCATACTTTTAAAACTCACCTCACTGTGATGATCAATTTGAAGAAAGAAGTTCAACAGCAGGTTGAAACAATGTAAAACATGGTTGTTGTGGATGTTGTTTCAAAGCCTAACACAATGAAATGGACAGTGCTTTCTAAGGGGATGATTCATTCAAAACTCCCATACACATATTAGAGCTTATGCATATGCATAGGCTTAAGGGACCAAGGCCGAAAAAACATCCTGAATAAAATTATGATTGTGCTTTTATACAATACATAGCCTAGCGCATATTATGCATGGCAGAAAAACATCAAACAAAACTGATTTAATATGTCTTTGGTAAATAACTGGTCTAGCCTATACTCCAAAATTAAACACATTTGAGTAATTGCCTTTGAGTGTGTACTGTATTATTATGCATTGTGGATGGACTGGTTACCTTATGCTACGTGTGTACTGTCTAAGGCACTGCATCGCAGTGCTAGCTGTGCCACTAGAGATCCTGGTTCGAATCCAGGCTCTGTCGTAGCCGGCCGCGACCGGGAGACCCATAGGGCGGCGCACAATTGGCCCAGCGGCGTCCAGGGTAGGGGAGGGAATGGTTGGCAGGGATGTAGCTCAGTTGGTAGAGCATGGCGTTTGCAACACCAGGGTTGTGGGTTCGATTCCCACGGGGGGTATGAAAAATAAAAAAATAATGTATGCACTCACTAACTGTAAGTCGCTCTGGATAAGAGCGTCTGCTAAATGACTTAAATGTACTGTATTATTATGCATACTGGATGGTCCGGTTACCTTATGCTATGCTCCAAAAATTATTTCCATGAGTCTTGGAGAGAATGTATAGCCCTAGGCCCTCCATACTCAACTGGCGGACAGCGGACCGGATCTGGACCCAGAATGGGGTCAATATGGACCGCAGGTTGGGCTTCGACCCCTGGTATCATATAAACACACATAAAACATGGAAGAATTCATAGAATTGCAGGAAATTAGCTTTAATACAGCAAAAAAAATCTCTGCCCCATGCAAAATGTGTAGAATTGCCGGAATTTAGCTTTAAAACTGCAACATTTTCTCTCCGCCAACAAGAGGGGTGTGAACAGTTTGGGGTCACATGGGTAGCGAGGTGGGGGTTTGGTACTATGACGATAAATTACATTATCCATCCGGACCTTAGCCACCTAGGAAATGTGTATTTGATTTTGAATAGCCTAATAATAGGGATTTTTTTTTATATTTTCATAATTATTGGGTGACACATTACCTTTAGCTATCCAGAATATCTCACCACCGTGTGTTTCCATCTCCTCCTCTCTCTCCTTTATTCCTTTCTCGAGTGTGCAGACGGGCTGTCAACGGTTTAGTGAAATATGTTTCTTTACGAAAACATGTTACTATCGATATTCCCGAAAAGATTTCACTTGGTTTCCCAAATTAAGCACTGGGTAGCTGCAGGAACAAGGTTGGAGAGCCCATGGCATACAGAGTTTAGGCAGAATATCACCTGTCGGGCAGCAAGAGCATGCTCCTCAAACAGTGGTTGATGCTTGGAGTGAAGTAGGGTGCTAGGGGGTAGCTAGCCCCCCCCCTCTCTCTGTAATTCACATAAAGACCACAAGATGTCACCAAATTATTTTCCAAACCATTTCCCTGGCTGCCACTGCACTTGCTCAACAAAAAATGTCCTCTGTGTCGTCATAACTTTTGGAGATATTTCAACAAAACTATTTTGTGGTAAATTGATTACATTTTTAGACATTTTGAAAAGAGTTGCAGCTATATTCCAATGAAGTTAGATCTATAATTGTTTTTTTAAAATATACAAGTAGGAAAGCCTTAAGATAAATAATCCACTTGTTTAGAAAAATGTAGATACTTTTTGAGTAAAGTAGTAACATGTTGGATGAGTGTGTTGGGATTAACTCACCCCCCCCTGCTAGGGGGTAACTGGCCCCCTTTATGGTTATGAATGTGTATCATTTTACATTTACATTTTAGTCATTTAGCAGACGCTCTTATCCAGAGCGACTTACAGTTAGTGAGTGTATACATTTTTCATACTGCCCCCCCCCGTGGGAAACGAACCCACAACCTTGACGTTGCAAGCGCCATGCTCTACCAACTGAGCTACAGGGGACCATTTAGACAATGACTATCCCAGTTAGCGTCAGTTTATGCTAGTTAACCTTACTACCAGATCATATGAGGTAAAATACATTCAAAAGATAACGTAATTTAATTGCAGTTGTACATTTTTCCACTAGTGACTGATAGCTTTACATTTAATGTTAGGTGGGCTCATGAGTTGTTCTCCAATTTGACTAGGGATAGCTTTATTTGTGACCTATGTTGAGAAAGAATGGCAACGGAGGGGATGGCTGCCGTTTTACGGGCTCCTAACCAATTGTGCTATTTTGTGTTTTCTCGCATTGTTTGTAACTTATTTTGTACATAATGTTGATGCTACCGTTTCTTATGACCGAAAAGAGCTTCTGGATATCAGAACAGCGATTACTCACCTCGAACTGGACGAAGATCTTTTCTTTAATGAGTCTGACACGAAGGATATAATGTTGCTCCCAGACAAGGCCCAAATCCCCATTATTCGCATGAAGAAAAGGTCTTGCTCACATCGGCTACAGAGAGAGCGATCACACAGTCGTTGGTGCTCTCATGCATGCTTCAGTGTTGCTTGCCTCGAAGCAAGCATAAAAGGTATTTAGCCCATCTGGTGGTCTCGCGTCACTGGGCAGGTCGCGGCTGAGTTTCCCTTTGTAGTCCGTAATACAGGGGGCGGTGATCAGGGTGCCTTGTGAGAATTCGCCGGCGAGTGGGTAACCCACCTCTACCATCCGTTCTATTGGCCAACATGCAATCATTGGAGAATAAACTGGATGACCTCCGTTCGAGACTATCCTACCAACGTGACATTAAAAACTGTAATATCTTATGTTTCACCGAGTCGTGGCTGAACGACGACACGGATAACATACAGTTGGCTGGGTTTTCCGTGCATCGGCAGGACAGAACAGCTACGTCCGGTAAGACGAGGGGTGGGGGTGTGTGTCTATTTGTCAATAACAGCTGGTGCGCAATGTCTAATATTAAGGTAGTCTCTAGGTATTGCTCGCCTGAGGTAGAGTACCTCATGATAAGCTGTAGACCACACTATCTACCAAGAGAGTTTTCATCTCTATTTTTCGTAGCCATCTATTTACCACCACAAACTGATGCTGGCACTAAGACTGCACTCAGCGAGCTGTATAAGGCCATAACCAAACAAGAAAATGCTCATCCAGAAGCGGCGCTCCTAGTGGCCGGGGACTTTAATGCAGGCATACCTAATTTCTACCAGCATGTCACATGTGCAACCAGAGGAAAACAAACTCTAGACCACCTTTACTCCACACACAGAGACGCGTACAAAGTTCTCCCTTGCCCACCATTTGGAAAATCTGACCATAATTCTATCCTCCTGATTCCTGCTTACAAGCAAAAACGAAAGCAGGAAGTACCAGTGACTCGCTCAATACAGAAGTGGTCAGATGTTAGATCATCTTCAGTAATTCTCCTGTTTGCCCCCTAAAACAGGTAATGTGAAAACAGTGCCTGATATTCTAAGAATTGATTTGTGTTGGGCTGGCCCGGGTTTATGGTTTGCGCAACATTGTAGCCTATACAGTGCCTTGCAAAAGTATTCATCCCCCTTGGCGTTTTTCCTATTTTGTTGCATTACAACCTGTAATTTAAATATATTTTTATTTGGATTTCATGTAATGGACATACACAAAATAGTCCAAATTGGTGAAGTGAAATAAAATAAAAAAATTACGGAAAAGTGGTGCGTGCATATATATTCACCCCCTTTGCTATGAAGCCCCTAAATAAGACGTGGTGCAACCAATTACCTTCAGAAGTCACATAATTAGTTAAATAAAGTCCACTTGTGTGCAATCTAAGTGTCACATGATCTGTCACATGATCTCACCTGTTCTGAAAGGCCCCAAAGTGTGCAACACCACTAAGCAAGGGGCACCACCAAGCAAGCGGCACCATGAAGACCAAGGAGCTCTCCAAACAGGTCAGGGACAAAGTTGTGGAGAAGTGCAGATCAGGGTTGGGTTATAAAAAAATATCAGAAACTTTGAACATCCAACGGAGCACCATTAAATTCATTATTAAAAAAATTGAAGGAATATGGCACCACAACAAACCTGCCAAGAGAGGGCCGCCCTCCAAAACTCACGGACCAGGCAAGGATGACATTAATCAGAGAGGCTACAAAGAGACCAAAGATAACCCTGAAGGAGCTGCAAAGCTCCAATGCGGAGATTGGAGTATCTGTCCATAGGACAAATTTAAGGCATACACTCCACAGAGCTGGGCTTTACGGACGAGTGGCCAGAAAAAAGCCATTTCTTAAAGAAAAAAATACGCAAACACGTTTGGTGTTTGCCTAAAGGCATGTGGGAGACTCCCCAAACATGGAAGAAGGTACTCTGGTCAGATGAGACTAAATTGAGCTTTTTGGGCATCAAGGAAAACGCTATGTCTGGCGCAAACCCAACACCTCTCATCACCCCGAGAACACCATCCCCACAGTGAAGCATGGTGGTGGCAGCATTATGCTGTGGGGATGTTTTACATCGGCAGGGACTGGGAAACTGGTCAGAATTGAAGGAATGATGGATGGCGCTAAATACAGGGAAATTCTTGAGGTTTCAGTCTTCCAGAGAATTGAGACTGGGACGGAGGTTCACCTTCCAGCAGGACAATGACCCTAAGCATACTGCTAAAGCTCAGTTGGTAGAGCATGGCGTTTGCAACGCCAGGGTTGTGGGTTCGATTCCCACGGGGGGACTGTATGAAAAAATAAAAATAATGTATGCACTCACTAACTGTAAGTCGCTCTGCTAAATGACTAAAATGTAAATGTAAAATGAGTGGTTTAAGGTGAAACATTTAAATATCTTGGAATGGCCTAGTCAAAGCCCCGAACTCAATCCAATTGAGAATCTGTGGTATGACTTAAAGATTGCTGTACACCAGTGGAACCCATCCAACTTGAAGGAGCTGGAGCAGTTTTGCCTTGAAGAATGGGCAAAAATCCCAGTGGCTAGATGTGCCAATCTTATAGAGACATACCCCAAGAGACTTGCAGCTGTAATTGCTACAAAAGGTGGCTCTACAAAGTATTGACTTTGGGGGGGGGGAATAGTTATGCACGCTCAAGTTTCTGTTTCTTTGTCTTATTTCCTGTTTGTTTCACCCCAAATAATATTTTGCATCTTCAAAGTGGTAGGCATGTTGTGTAAATCAAATGATACAACCCCCCCAAAAATCCATTTTAATTCCAGGTTGTAAGGCAACAAAATAGGAAAAATGCCAAAGGGGGTGAATACTTTCGCAAGCCACTGTATAGACCAACGCGTGGCCATTGCTGTGGTGAGAAAGAGAAATGTGCTTGTATCTCTCACAGAACTAGAATGAGATTCACGTTCTATGATCTCTCTCCCTGCTCTGCTAGATATGAGCATGCAACTCTCCTCTCTCCAGCTTTGCACTTAATCATTTATTTCCTTATAGAATCATAGCTGCGGGAAGGGTGCTGGAGGTATCGCAGCACCCCTGATACATTGAAATACATTTGCCAAAGTTATAGAATTACTGTTGTCAGCCGAAACAGGCCTTTCGCGATATTTCAAATACAGTGAGGGAAAAAAGTATTTGATCCCCTGCTGATTTTGTACGTTTGCCCACTGACAAAGAAATGATCCGTCTATAATTTTAATGGTAGGTTTATTTGAACAGTGTGAGACAGAATAACAACAAAAAATTCCAGAAAAACGCATGTCAAAAATGTTATAAATTGATTTGCATTTTAATGAGGGAAATAAGTATTTTACCCCCTCTCAATCAGAACGATTTCTGGCTCCCAGGTGTCTTTTATACAGGTAGCGAGCTGAGATTAGGAGCACACTCTTAAAGGGAGTGCTCCTAATCTCAGTTTGTTACCTGTATAAAAAACACATGTCCACAGAAGTAATCAATCAATCAGATTCCAAACTCTCCACCATGGCCAAGACCAAAGAGCTCTCCAAGGATGTCAGGGACAAGATTGTAGACCTACACAAGGCTGGAATGGGCTACAAGACCATCGCCAAGCAGCTTGGTGAGAAGGTGACAACAGTTGGTGCAATTATTCGCAAATGGAAGAAACACAAAATAACTGTCAATCTCCCTTGGCCTGGGGCTCCATGCAAGATCTCACCTCATGGAGTTGCAATGATCATGAGAACAGTGAGGAATCAGCCCAGAACTACACAGGAGGATCTTGTCAATGATCTCAAGGCAGCTGGGACCATAGTCACCAAGAAAACAATTGGTAACACACTACGCTGTGAAGGACTGAAATCCTGCAGCGCCCGCAAGGTCCCCCTGCTCAAGAAATAACATATACAGGCCCGTCTGAAGTTTGCCAATGAACATCTGAATGATTCAGAGGAGAACTGGGTGAAAGTGTTGTGGTCAGATGAGACCAAAATCGAGCTTTTGGCATCAACTCAACTCGCCGTGTTTGGAGGAGGAGGAATGCTGCCTATGACCCCAAGAACACCATCCCCACCGTCAAACATGGAGGTGGAAACATTATGCTTTGGGGGTGTTTTTCTGCTAAGGGGACAGGACAACTTCACCGCATCAAAGGGACGATGGACGGCGCCATGTACCGTCAAATCTTGGGTGAGAACCTCCTTCCCTCAGCCAGGGCATTGAAAATGGGTCGTGTATGGGTATTCCAGCATGACAATGACCCAAAACACACGGCCAAGGCAACAAAGGAGTGGCTCAAGAAGAAGCACATTAAGGTCCTGGAGTCTTCAGACCTTAATCCCATAGAAAATCTGTGGAGGGAGCTGAAGGTTCGAGTTGCCAAACGTCAGCCTCAAAACCTTAATGACTTGGAGAAGATCTGCAAAGAGGAGTGGAACAAAATCCCTCCTGAGATGTGTGCAAACCTGGTGGCCAACTACAAGAAACGTCTGACCTCTGTGATTGCCAACAAGGGTTTTGCCACCAAGTACTGAGTCATGTTTTGCAGAGGGGTCAAATACTTATTTCCCTCATTAAAATGCAAATCAATTTATAACATTTTTGACATGCGTTTTTCTGGATGTTTTTGTTGTTATTCTGTCTCTCACTGTTCAAAGAAACCTACCATTAAAATTATAGACTGATCATGTCTTTGTCAGTGGGCAAACGTACAAAATCAGCAGGGGATCAAATACTTTTTTCCCTCACTGTACAATCACGGGAAAACACAGATCCTGCTGAAAAGAAAATCTCTTCCAAATAGACCTATTGAGCGAACAGCATTGTTTTACAAAGTAAAACAAGAGAGAGATGAGCTTTTGGCACGAGCGCATCGGCCATCGCCGGTGAGTGAGGTGCGCATCATTGAGTGAGTCAGTGAAACGAAAGCTTTTTTAGAACTATAATTTCCTCCTCATATTGTACAATATGTGTGTCTCCACACACCTAGGCCTGGGCTATTGATGGATTCAAGACAAGGTCGTTTTCATTGATCTCAGATTCTCAGTTCGTCGGTGTCAAAGTATAGCCTGTCATTTCGATCATTTGTGAGGTATTAAAAAAGATTCTGCTAAAGTCTCCAGTCATCTAAAATGATCTAAAATGATGTGGAATTGTATGAAATGCAATTGACCCTAGGCCACTAAAAATATCCCTATGTGTGCAACTTCTGCAAGCGCCTCTCTCTACTCTACTCTACTGCTCTATGCCAGTACGCAAAAGCGATGATAATGCATGCAATGCTTTATTATAAAAGTGATTTTTCCTTTCATGCGTTCCGGTACCTCAGAGCCTCCCAGGTCACCCCCCTCTTGGGGTCACTTTTTGTTCCGGCACCTCCCAATTTACAAATTAAGCACTGCCCTACCTACATGTACAAATTACCTTGACTATCCTGTACCCCCGCACATTGACTCAGTACCGGTACCCCCTGTATATAGCCTCATTATTGTTATTTTACTGTGTTACTATGTTTTTAGTAAATATTTTCTTAACTGAATTTTCTTAAAACTGCATTGTTGGTTAAGGGCTTGTAAGTAACCATTTCACTGTAAGGTCTACCTATACCTGTTGTATTCGGCGCATGTGACAAATAAAATTGGATTTGATTTGATGTACAAATTAGAATCGTGCAATAGCAGAGCATAAGAGAGTTGCCACATCAATGTTACGCCGAGCTAACTAGTGAAGTTATTGTTATTAAATGTTATATTGAAAACCTTTTGCTCCTGAATGTCATTTTAAAGACTGCTGGGACTAAATCATATTCAGTGTAATTGTACATAATGGATTGTATGGAAAAGGAACAACAGAGAAAGAATAAAGAAAATTAATATGCAGGTGAGTTTAAAAGAGGGATTTTACATAAAATCTCCTTATGGTGCAGACATTAATGGTGACATGTGCAGCACCATTTCCCCCCACATGTTATTTAAATAATTAAAATAAGACAACTAGACTACGTTTTTAAGTACTACTTACTAAATAATTTCTAAATATAACTGATTAAATGGATTTTTACATTTGTGAAACCCTATGCCATAATCTTCTACTGGGGTAACTGGCACCCCCGGGGGCCAGTTACCCCAGGGGGGTGGTCAGTTACCCCGGTACTTTTGAAAAAAAAACAATTTTCAAAAAAATAACTAATAACTAAAAAAGTGTAAACTGTAGCCATTTATTTCCATTTATAGTTTATTAGCCTAAGCATGACCTTCATCCACATTCAATTTTTTCCCCAAAACATTGCTTTTTTGTGTCAGCAATTAGACATTGTTCTTAGGGGGTCTAGTTACCCCCTAGTACCCTAAGTGTTCTTATATTTATTTCTCAGCTGCTCATATTAAGCACAACTATAAACCCGAAGTAGCCTACAAAACTGCCTCCATTCGCTATTTGAGTGCTCCATTCGCAATTTGAGTGCATACAAATGACATGTATTTTTCCTTCTGTTCCTGCCCATTTGATAATGGGCCATTCTAAATCGAAACCAATTTTACATATTAGTAAAGACAAGATTAAATTGAGAATAGCCTGATGCAGTGTTGTAGTACGGTCTCAAGACCACATATTTAGTGTCTCGGTCTTGTCTCGGTGTCGGATACATTTGTACTCGGTTTTGACTCAGTCTCGGACAGTGAGGACTCGGAATTTCATCCCGAGACTAGCGAGACCAGTGGAGTAAAAAACTCATAATTCAGTCAGCGCATAAAATCGCTTCGCCAGGCCAAATATATTGTAGCGACCCGGACAGACAGCTGTGTGTTATGAGTTATGCTGTTCTTTTTCCCCTCATATCGTTTTTCGGTGGCTATACACAGCTAGAGATGCAGGTGTCTTTTTGGTTAGCTATCAAGAACTTGAACGACTGTTATACAGTTAGCATATCTCTTGTGTTCGTAAATTTGATTTGATTTGATTTGAAATTAACTCTGGCTATCTACTCTGATTTCAGAGCATACTTGTTTGAGTGTGCCAGAGCGCAGAACAACTGATTAATTTACGAACACGCAACACCTGCTGAATATGACCGGTGTCAGTAAACGTAAAAAAGTAATAGTTAGTCAAGAACGCTCTAGATAACATGTAACCAGCTCTGCTATGGCGAGTAAAATGGTCAGAGTGAGATGTTCTCTCATTTGTGTCTGAAAGTAGCTAGCTAGCAAGCTAGCCAACTTTAGCCAGTTAGCTTGGGTGTTTGGTTGGGACAAGCATGCATTGGCAGGCAAGCTGCAGAAGGACGAGGAGGCCACAATTCCCCATCATTTATCAGTGTAATTTTGATGGCCAACTAGCTGAAAAAGTTTGAGAGGGTTTATCTAATGTTCCTTCATTAGATTTTAGCTCATCTTGCTCTGGCTAGCATTAGTTGTTGTTGATGTGCATAGCTGAGGGAGAGAGAGCCTACCTCCCGTAGTGTTTACATATGTGACTCGTTTCAGGAAACTAGGCGTATGTCGCACGTCACTACTTCACAGGAGATACATTTGAACGTAAACATTTATTTTTTTATCAAAATGCGTTTTTTGGCAGAAATGCCTTCTGGAACATGTGAACTTTCATGTGCCTTAATAACAAACTTGTATTCCATCCATAAATACGAATACAATTGTTAAATTAGGAGCCTAGCTGGTTTAGCCATGGAAAAAGACAGGAACCTTTCCACTAGCCATGATTGGCTGAAATAATGGATGGGCTGGACATGCCGGGAGATGAGTTTGGATTGGTCTGCCATGTAGCATGCTTCTGTCTGTATTGTGAGCTGTTCAGTATGTGTTGATAATCCTTTCTACCGTGCCATTTTTGAAAGATATACAACATTAGCCATCGAGAACTACAAAAGTTGTTCTACTTTTCTCAACAACATTGATGCCCTGAATTTAGCAGGCGCTATCGAAAGATCAGTTGGAAAAAGTGATGGGCTACTTTCTGTACACGCCACGGTCAGTGTGAACCGAAGTGACTTGACACAACGCTGGCCAAACAAGATGTAGCTACAAACAAACTGAGTTAAATGGTTCCAGTCTGCCGTGAAGCGTTCATCCATGTATCATCAGATATAAGTTTCTAATTTTGTCAGAAAGTAGTTTTTATTGCATGTTAAAGCGTACTGTTAGATAGCTAGCGAACATTAGCTTGCTGGCTTGCTAGCTAATGTTACATGTATATCTGTGTAGTAATAATATTTGAATCAGAAATCCATTTGCATTGCTAGTTATAGCCTAATGTTAGCTAGCTAACATTGAACCTAGTTTGTTAGCTTTAGCTACCTGCAGATTCACACTACAGCTATGATAATGTTTGTATTGGTAGTAGTATGAGTTGGGATTATCCCGGTTCATTGTTTAGCTAGCTAGCTACCTAGCTAGCTAAACAATGTCTAAGCAAAATACTCCACTTTGGCCGGATTATTACATGACCCATCAAATTAGCCAGGTGTGTCTGGGGGTGATTACGGCCATCTATTGCATTTCATGAACGTGTTTACATGTCTAGACAATAGTGACCCATCCATTTAGCTAGATGTGGCTGGGGGGTGCTTATGGCATTTCCTTCACATGACCCATCAATTTAGACAAGTGTGTCGGGTAAGCGTCATCTAATAATTAGAAAATATTTTTATCTGGACATTTTCTGTTTTTGATATTGCTACTTTGTAGGTAACCATTTCAGTGTACCATTTACACCTTCTGTATCCTGTGCATGTGACAAATAAACGTTTATAAAATAAAATGTTATTTGAAATAGCATGTGTTTACCACATGGCCACACATGTGAATCCTTAAAAGGATGGGTGGGGCTAAGGCTCAAGAGGGTGTAACAAAGAAGAGCTCTCCAGTAGACAAAGAAGAGCTCTCCAGTAGGGCCATTTTCATTCAGGTGTATTTTGTGGCTTTTGGCGAATACGTTCTAATGATCTAAAGTCGCGCTGTTGCAACTGCCTGTAAACACACAGTCCAGTTCAAAGTTAGGCCCATGTGGCAAATGGCTTATTTGTATAAAGGTCTACTGTAGCTCTGATTAGCTATAGCGCACCGGTCTGTGTAGACTCTGGTCCTGGTCAAGACAAATGTTTTATATAATAATAATAATAATATGCCATTTAGCAGACGCTTTTATCCAAAGCGACTTACAGTCATGCGTGCATAAATTTTTTGTGTATGGGTGGTCCCGGGGATCAAACCCACTACCTTGGCGTTACAAGCGCCGTGCTCTACCAGCTGAGCTACAGAGGACCACATATTTTAATTCGGTTTTATTTACTGCAGTGTCTATTAATTGTCCAAACACACGGCCACTTTCCCACTCTATATTGCTACAGAATTTTCACAAATGCCTTAGTATATGTAATTCCCAAACATTCTATGAATTTATGAAATTTCATAGAATTTTATGAAAACTTGAAAATGACACTGCAGTAAATAATTTATGAAAACTTGAAAATGACCATATCTAAGTGGTCGAAATTGTATATTCTTCCTGGGGGTGTATATGAACAGATTTTAATAAGATTTCATGTTGCTAAAATGCTGTCAGTTCCCCTTTTAATGCAACAATGTTTCACACACACGTTATTTTCAAAGAGATGGCTAACAGCAAGCACACTGCAATACAAAACACAATTCCACTCACCAGATGATGATAATTTGAAACTTAACTTCTTGTTGAATGTTATTCTTGAAAAGGTAGAAGCTAACAAATTAGCAACAACATCCTCTTTGATAACACCTGCTGCAACTGCTGCAAACTAGCCGACAGCAAAAGCTAGCTAGGTAGACCGTGGGAAAACTACTGCTCGCTACTGCTCAGTGACCTGTTGGCATTTAAGAAGGCAGAAGTTTCCATACGTTTTTGTAAAATGGTCCCACTCCTTGAGTCAAAATGTGATTGGTTGATTCCAATGTCACTCCAAAATGTTGCCCTACTACAGTTGAATTGCAGATGCCTTTATCTAACTTCTGATGGCTTAGCCAATGGCTGACTAGCTAAATGTATCTCCCCAGAGACCAGCAAAGAAAAACCAATGAAGAAATTAAATCAGAACATCATTGAAAATAATATAATTATCATTATTATTATATTATTATAATCATCATTTTATAGATCCTTAGCCCTTCTCTGAAGGCATAGAAGGCCCATTGTTCCCCACTGTGTTTGGGTTAGTTATAATTTGTAGAGTGGCTCTATTTTCCCTCAGCATGCATTTTTTCACTATTCTGAATGTCTAAAGAATCCATATGTTGTTCTGAAATATGAACACAGAAATACTGGACGTTTTGAACTCTTATTATGGTGGTGATTTGACAAAATAACAATCATGGTCTTGAAATCTAGCATATAGGACCTGTTTCAAATGTTCACTTTTACACTCAACATAGCCACTTCATATGGGCACTCGCTCCGTAATGGGAAAAATATCCTTTCTATTTTATTCAGCTAAGTTCAATTATATTCTTCTCACTATAAATAAAATAATGTCACAGGACTTATAAGCATATCTTGTCAACTAAATGAACAAGCCTACAGCCTATGGAGTGGGACATAACCAGATAACATATGCCTACAGTAGGCCAACTCATATTCTATTCACCTGAAATACATTTTCTTCATATCATAATGTTTCTTTAGACCTGACTAAAATAAATAATGTATTTATTGTGATGGTGTATATTAAATAGATTTATTAGACTTTTTTAAATGTAGATTTAGCAAATGCACACATCAGTGGCTTGTACTGTATGTGTGGAGGCCTGGAGACGCTAAACGTGTTTATGTTAATTAACAGTCAATTACCGTGAGACTGGTAGTCTTTGCATGACAATAACCGTCTGACAAAATGTCATGACAGCCACAGCCCTAGCTGCCACAACCATGCTTCACTGTGAGGATGGTGTTCTCGGATCCATGAGCAGTGTTGGCTTTGCGTTTTGCACTAAGGCCAAAGATAAGACACGTTTACTGTGTCTCCCACATGCCTTTTTGGCAAAATCCAAACGGGATATGATATGTTTTCCTTTCAGCAATGGCTTTCTTCTCGCCACTCTTCCATAAAGCCCAGTTTCTCCCATCTCAGCTGTGGATGTCTCCAGCTCCTTCAGAGTTACCATTGGCCTCTTTGTTGCTTCTCTGACTAATGCCCTCCTTACCCGGTCACTGAGTTTTGGTGGACGGCCTTCTCTAGGCAGAGTAGCGGTTGTGCCATATTCTTTCAATTTTTTTATAATGGATTTAACGGCGCTCTGGGGGATGTTCAAAGTTTAGGATATTTCTATAACCCAACCCTGATTGGTGCTTTTCCAGAACTTTATCCAAGACTTGTTTTGATAGCTCCTTGATCGTGATAATGCTGTTTGTTTAGATACGCTCTCTAACAAACTCTGGGGCCTTCCAGAAACAGCTGTATTTAATCTGAGATAATGTGACATAATTAATTGCACACGGGTAGATTCCATTCAACTAATTATGTGACTTCTGAAGGCAATTGGATGCACCAGAGCTTATTTAGGGGTGTCACATCAAAGGGGGTGAATACTTATGCAATCAAAATTTTTCAGGTATTTTTTTGTAAATCATTTAGAAAAAATGTAGATTTTTTTCTCCCACTTCGACATTATGGACTATTTTGTGTAGATCAGTGACCAAAAATCCATTAATTCTAGGTTGTAACACAATATATGTGGAGAAGTCTAAGGAGACTACTTATGCAAGGCACTGTAGGTATTCCTCTTGTCCAGGTGGGAGAGGGCAGTGTGGAGTGCAATTGAGATTGCATCTTCTGTAGATCTGTTGGGGCGGTATGCAAATTGGAGTGAATCTAGGGTGTCTGGGATGATAGAGGTGCTGTGTGCCATGACCAGCCTCTCAAAGCACTTCATGAAAAATACGATGGAAATCGAATTATATCCCAGAGAAATAGAAGTGTAGTAAATATAAGTGTAGTAAAGTAAGTAACCTAATCTATGTTCCTTTAACTGTTAGCTCCGAGGGTATTGTCTGCAATAATCATATGCACATAGAATTTGATTCCACTGTTTGCACTGAAACTGTCTGCCTTAGGAAGAAGCCCACTGTGGGCAGCCCACTCAGTACCATTGTTTCAGCCTCTCAGAATAGCACTAACAACAAACAAGCAAAACAGAAAAGGACTAAAAATAGCCCATATTAACATATGTAGCCTGAGAAACAAGGTTCATGAAATTGACAACGTATTAACATCAGAAAGCATTCATATTCTGGCCATCTCTGAAACACACTTAGATAATTCCTTTGGTGATGCAGTAGTAGTTATAGTAGTAGTTATATAATATATAGGAAAGATAGAAATGCAAATAGAGGAAGTATTGCAATGTATGTCCAGAGTCTATTCCGGCATTGAAAGGATCTCATGTCAGATGATGTGGAAGTAATATGGCTACTGGTTCATCTGCCTCACCCAAAGCCTATTCTCGTAGGAAGTTGCTATAGACCACCAAGTTCTAAAAGTCAGTATTTGGACTATACAGTGCCTTCAGAAAGTATTCATACACCTTGACTTATTCCACATTGTGTGGTGTTACAGCCTGAATTCAAAATTGATTAAATAGATTTGTTTCTCACCCATCTACACACAATACCCAATAATGACAAAGTGAAAACATGTTTTTAGAAATTTTTGCTAATTTATTGAAAACGAAATACAGAAATATCTCATTTACTTAAGTATTCACACCCCTGAGTCAATACTTTGTAGAAGCACCTTTGGCAGCGATTACAGCTGTGAGCCTTTCTTGGTAAGACTCTAAGAGCTTTCCACACCTGGATTGTGCAACATATGCCTATTATTCTTTCAAAAATTCTTCAAGCTAGACAACCATTTTCAGGTCTTGCCATAGATTTTCAAGTCAAAACTGTAACTCGGCCACAAGAACATTCAGTGTCTTCTTGGTAAGCAACTCCAGTGTAGATTTGGCCTTGTTTTTTAGGTTGTCCTGCTGAAAGGTGCATTTCATCTCCGAGTGTCTGGTGGAAAGCAGGCTGAAGAAGGTTTTCCTCTAGGATTTTTCCTGTGCTTAGCTCCATTCCGTTTCATTTTTATCCTGCAAAACTCCCCAGGTCTTACCGATTACAAGCATACCCATAAGATGATGCAGCCACCACTATGCTTGAAAATATGAAGAGTGGTACTCAGTAATGTGTTCTATTGGATGTGCCCCAAACATAACACTTTGTATTCAGGACAAAAAGTTAATTGCTTTGACTCATTTTTTGCAGTATTACTTTAGTGCCTTGTTGCAAACAGGATGCATGTTTTGGAATATTTGTATTATGTACAGGCTTCCTTTTTTTCACTCTGTCAATTAGGTTAGTATTGTGGAGTAACTACAATGTTGTTGATCCATCCTCAGTTCTCTCCTATCACAGCCATTAAACTCTGTAACTGTTTTAAAGTCACCATTGGTGTCACGACTTCCTCCGAAGCTGCCTCCTCTCCTTGTTCGGGCAGGCTTCGGTGTTCGTCGTCTCCGGCCTTCTAGCCACTGCCGCATCACATCTCATCATTCCATTTGTTTTGTCTTGTCTATTACACACACCTGGTTCATATCCCCTCATTAGTACGTATTAGGGGTGTAACGATTCGTTTTAACAACGATTCGATTTGTATCACGATTCGTGGTTGTCGATACGATTCAAGGACGATATTGGTTCATTTAGAACGATACGATCCGAAACGATTCAGTGACTTGAAATCGATTCAGTAACCTTTTAGCCAAAAATTCAACCAGTGTGACTGAAATAAATACCTGGATACTGGACAGTGCAGGTGAAGTTTCCTAGATTCCTGTTTCTTGTAAGGACCGCAATGGTGGCTTGATAATTTCTCGCTCGTCGGCTTCTCCTCTGTTGTCGGCTTCTCCTCTGTTGTCGGCTTCTCCTCTGTTGTCCGCTTCTCCTCTGTTGTCCGCTTCTCCTCTGTTGTCCGCCATGCTTTGTTTTGTTGTCTTGGCGCCTTTGCGCTGCTGCTGGCGCGATGACGTCACGGATAGGCAGACTGAATCGAGTAATGTTTAAAGCCTTTATCATTAAAAGTGCTAAGAAAAAACATCCATATAAAGTCTGACGTGCTTAAATCCAATGGGTTATTTCCTAGTATCGATACAATCGATTTATTACATTTTAAAACGATGTTAGATCGATATATGTTGTCCAAAAGGCCAACTCGCCGAGCACAGATCGATGTTGTTGGATCATAGGAATATAAATCGATACATCGATGTAGTAGATGGATCGTTACACCCCTAGTACGTATATAAGTGTTCCCTCTGCCCCCTTGTCCTTGTGGGTGATTGTTTAATGTGAGGAGAGAGTAGCTCGGTTGAGCTACGTGTATTTTGTATTGCCAGGGTATATTTTCTCTGTGTGCCTGTTTTGTTCCAGTGCGCATGGACTGTTTGACGCTATCCTGCGTAACTCTGTATTCCGGAATAAACTCTGTATTCTGTGATTCACCCTCCTGCGCCTGACTCCTTCAAATCACCCATCACAATTGGCCTCATGGTGAAATCCCTGAGCGGTTTCCTTCCTCTCCGGCAACTGAATTAGGAAGGACGGCTGTATTTTTGTAGTGACTGGGTGTATTGATACATCCAAAGTGTAATTAATAACTTCACCATGCTCAAAGGGATATTCAATGTCTGCTTAATTATTTTTTACACATCTACCAACAGGTGCCATTCTTTGCGAGGCATTGGAATACCTCCCTGGCCTTTGTGGTTGAATCTGTTTGAAATTCACTGCTCGACTGAGGGACCTTACAGATAATTGTATGTGTGTGGTACAGAGATGAGGTAACCATTCAAAAATCATGTTAAACACTATTATTGCACAAAGAGTGAGTCCATGCAACTTATTATGTGACTTGCTATGCACATTTTTACTCCTGATCTTACTTAGGCTTGCCATAACAAAGGGGTTGAATACTTATTGACTCAAGACATTTCAACTTTGCATTTGTAATTAATTTGTAAACATTTATCTTTGACATTATGGGGTATTGTGTGTAGGCCAGTGACAAAACATCTCAATTTAATCAATTTTTAATTCAGGCTGTAACACAAGAAAATGTGGAAAAAGAGAAGGGGTGTGAATACTGCTCTAAAGCAGTATCCACACCCATCGGATGTAGTGATCATAATATAATAGCCATATCTAGGAAAACCAAAGTTCCAAAGACTGGACCTAAAATTGTGTATGAACGATCATACAAGAGGTTTTGCAGTGATTCCTATGTCGATGATGTGAAAGATATTTGTTGGTCTGATGTGTGTAATGACGAACATCCGGACACTGCACTTGAAGCATTTATGAAACTGTTTCTTCCGGTTACTGATAGGCTTGCGCCCATCAAGAAACTGACTGTTAGAACTGCCAAATCCCCATGGATTGATTATGTATTGAAAAACTGTATGGCTGAGAGGGATGAGGCAAAGGGAATAGCAAATACGTCTGACAACACAGCAGACTGGCAAACATACAGTAAATTGAGAAATCACGTAACTAAACTAAACGAAAAGAAGAATAAACGATACTATAGAACAAAGATAAATGATATAAAGAATGATAGTAAAAAGCTCTGGAGAACTTTAAATGAAATTCTAGGCAAGAAAGCAAACTCGGCTCCATCCTTCATTGAGGCAGATGGCTTGTTCATAACAAAACCCTTTGATATTGCCAACCACATTGTTATTTATTTTGCTAATTTGCACCCCAGTATCTCTATTTGCACATCATCTTCTGCACATCTATCACTCCAGTGGTAATACTAAATTGTAATTATTTTGCATTATGGCCTATTTATTGCCTTACCTCCATAGCTTACTACATTTGCACACACTGTATATAGATTTTCTATTGTGTTATTGACTGTACGTTTTGTTTATTCCATATGTAACTCTGTGTTGTTTTTGTTTTTATCGCACAGCTTTGCTTTATCTTGGCCAGGTCGCAGTTGTAAATGAGAACTTGTTCTCAACTGGCTTACCTGGTTAAATAAAGGTGAAAAAAAAATCAAGAAAATAAAAAATAAAAAACAACTTTTTTGTTGACAAGATTAGCAAATTTAGGTATGACATGCAAACAACAAATGCTGAGCCTTCATATTCATGCATAATGGACCAAAT